>NW_007905114.1:0-500 GCF_000696425.1 Galeopterus variegatus
CCACAGTAAGGTCTGTAGGATTTTTTTAAAAATTGCTTTAAATTTTAAACTCTCTCTCTTAGGATTTGATTTTCTATTTATTGTTGAACTTTTAAATATACTTGCTGCTCTCTTCATAGGCTTAAGATAGAGGAGTCACCTTATATCGTTCATTTCTTCTTTATAAGTTAATTTTTTTTTTTTTCCTTTTTTCCTTTTTTCGTGACTGGCAACGAATTGCAACCCTCAGTGTCACGCCTATACCGGACCTGGACCAGCAACGGGATCGCAACCCTCGGCGTTGTGCCCGCACCTCGCTCAGCCAGTGAGCGGCCGGTCTGTATGTGGGATACGAACCCACGGCGGGAGCGCCGCCACACTCCCAAGCGGTGCACTGTAGCAGTGCACCACCGGGCTGGCCCCTATAAGTTAATTTAATGGAGCTTAAAATGGCCAGGTGAGTCTCAACTTCCAGGTCAATAGAAGAAGCATTGTTATGAGTTTCAAAGGAAGCATTACTG
>NW_007905115.1:0-500 GCF_000696425.1 Galeopterus variegatus
ACCTGGGTTCCTTCCATCTGTCAGATCTACCATTTATGGGTCAGGACACATTGGCACATTTGACAAAACTTGGAAGAGGTCTATAAATAGATAGTAGTAACGTGTTGATGTCTATTTCTTGATTTCAGTGGTTGCATTGTGGTCATGTAAGAGAATGTCCATGTTTTTAGAAAATGTATGTTAAAATACTAGGGGTTACTATGGTCTAAATGTCTGTGTCCCCCCAAAATTCATATGTTGACATTTAACCTCCACAGTGATGGTATTAAGAGATGGGACCTTTGCTAGTTGGTTAGATCATTAGGGTGAAGAGCTCATGTGTGGGAATAGTGTCCTTATAAAAGAAGCTGATGAAGCCCCCTTGCCCTTCTGTCATGTGAGTGTACACAGAAGGCAGCATCTATGAAAAGCAGGCCATCACCAGACACCAAATCTGCTGGCACCTTGATCTTGGACTTTCCAATCTCCAGAACTGTGAGAAATAAACTTCTGTTGTTTAT
>NW_007905116.1:0-500 GCF_000696425.1 Galeopterus variegatus
TGTGCTTGGTGTGATGAGTTTACTTAGATCGAAGGGCTTGGTCTGATGAGTTTACTTAGGTTGATGAGCTCGGTGTGATGAGTTTACTTAGTTTCATGTGATTGGTCTGATGAGTTTACTTAGATCAATGTGCTTGGTGTGGTCAGTTTACTTAGATCCATTAGCTCTGTCCGATGAGTTTACTTAGATCGAATAGCTGGGTCTGATGAGTTTACTTAGATCTATGAGCTTGTTATGATGAGTTTACTTTGATGGATGAGCTTGGTCTGTTGAGTTTGCTTAGATCAATTAGCTTGCTCTGATGAGTTTACTTAGATCAATGAGCTTGGTCTAATGAGTTTATTTAGATCGATGAGCTCGGTCCAATGAGTTTACTTAGATCGATGAGCTCAGTTTGGTGAGTTTACTTAGATCAAAGTGCTTGGTCTGATGAGTTTAGTTAGATCGATGAGCTTGGTCTGATTAATTTACTTAGATCGATAGGCTTGGTGTCGTGAGTT
>NW_007905117.1:0-500 GCF_000696425.1 Galeopterus variegatus
CAAGTGCTTTATGTGCGTTTCCTGTTCATCATGAAGAATCTCAAATACATGTGTGTGCTGAAGAGACAAGATTCAGTGAAATTAATCATTCTTGCTGCTTTGCAAGCACTCCCTTAAGGGACACTGGCATGCTTTGTCACTGTGGTGCGTGTCTACGTAGAACCCAGCGAGACCCGCCCAGCTCGGGGCCACTGCCTTGCCTCCTATTGAGGCTCCAGCAGTTTCACCCACAGGGACGTTTGAGCCACCAAATGTCACCCCGGGGAGAAAGGCGATAATGTCTTAGGGCTGTCAGGAATGGGTCTTAGGTTCTCCACGAGCCTGTGGGCTTCACTGTAAAGTCATCAACACAGATAATAAAACATACCCACACACATATAATTTCAAAAAAATCAGTATAATGCCCCAACTAATATATAAAGGAAAAATAAAAAGTGAGTCATAAGTAATTTATAGTAAATTTATGAGCATCCCAATAGGTAAATGCCTGGCACACCCCC
>NW_007905118.1:0-500 GCF_000696425.1 Galeopterus variegatus
GGAGAAAGGCAAAGTAGTCCTGAAGGTCAGAAGCAGGGGTGACCACTTTCATCTGAGGGATCGGGGATGTCTGCTTAGAGAAGCTGGCATTTGAAATGTGCTCGAAGGATGGGCCAGATTTCAAACATGGGTACGTGGGTGAAAAGAACTCCAAGCTGAGAGCCGTGCACGTGTGGGCAATGCCACGGAAGTATGAAAGAGACAGCAAGATTTCTGCAGTGACCAAAGCACAGGGCAAATTGTAGGATTTTATATATGATGAAACTAGAAACAAAGACTGTGGGCATCTTGTGTATAGATAGGACAGTGAGATCTGAGTACACAAGGCATGAAGAAAAGGTAGAATAGAAGTTGAATTTGCCATGCTGGGTTGTCTATAATTCTGGGGATAGTGGGGCAGGGGAGAATAGGACAGAGGATAAAGTCAATGAAAAATGACTGACGCTTTGAATCTAAAGACCAGGAAGGATATGGGGCCTGAAAGAAGACATTTCATCAGA
>NW_007905119.1:0-500 GCF_000696425.1 Galeopterus variegatus
ACAAGACTGGTTGATGCAGGTGGAGCTTAGTTTTGCTTTTCCAGATAAGAATAACTTAAACAGCGAGCTTTGTTTTCCGTGAGTGATTCAAATACAGCAGTGAAGGATGAAAAAGTTGTGTCTCAAATGTAGCGGCTAAAAGAAAAAGAAAAGAGAATGGGTAAATGTGTAAATGTGAATGGGACAAATAATTATAAATAAACTTTTCATTGTTTCAAAAATCTTTTCAGTAATTTAAAATCATAAAGTCGTGTTATGGTAAATTAAGTAATGGGTAGTCCTAAAACTTCCGAGTACCTTCTAAATGAGTTAAAATACTGAAGCATAATTTATTAAACATGTTTAAATTTAGATACTTTGACGCGTTATTATTAGATGGTATAGGAAAGCTAAATATGTTACAATTTGTTAATTTAAAAATTGTGAAAACACACCTCTACAGAAATCATGAAATGGCTTTTGTGTGCAGATGTTGACATAGGACAGTGCAAATTGCTTGC
>NW_007905120.1:0-500 GCF_000696425.1 Galeopterus variegatus
TAACTGGGAGGATAGTGGGGTAATAGAAATAGTGACATCAAAATAATAATAATAATAATAATAATAATAATAATAATAATAATGAATTTGCTTGAGTAAGACAGAGCTGTTATGGAAATGTAGAATAAATTCTTTTCCATTTAACTAGAAATCCACATAGGGATATTCACAGATATCTGAAATACAGAACTGGAGTTCAGAAGTGAGGCCAAGGTTGGCAGTGTGGATTGGGGAGTGACTTTACAGATGTAATTGTTGAAGCCCCCAGCGTAGATGAGCTCAGGAAGGGAACGAAGCCAAGCAGGGAAACTTGGAAAAGCACATACCTCATTCAGGAGGCGGGGTGGGGCCTCATTCAGGAGGCGAGGGGTGGGGGGGCCAGTTACATATAAATAAATAAATGAACAAACAAACAAATAAATAAGGCAGAAGATTCTTTTTTTTTTTTTTTTTTCCTTTTTTTTTTTGTCTTTTTTCGTGTCCGGCAACGGATCGCAACC
>NW_007905121.1:0-500 GCF_000696425.1 Galeopterus variegatus
AGTATCAATACCAATACTGAAAAGTTTCTGAAGCGTATTGTGGTTTGTTTTCTCCCCTTTTTCCTCCTGGAGTTTTCCCTGCTTGCTGGGAGGGGTGTCAACTGTTTGAGGACATCGCACACGCGATTATCCCCTCTCTGTTTGCTCACAGCTGTATTCACTCACCCAGCAGACCTAGCGTCTCTGCCGCCAACCAGCAGTTACACACAGGACGAATCCTGAACACCCGGCTCTATTCACTTTGGGCAGCTCTTTCATGCATTCTCCTCTGTACGAATATCTGTTATTTTCTATTATTTATGATGCTTTCATTTCTATAATATCCCACATAGCTTAAACTTTGTCAAAACAGGAATGCCATCCAGATTTCACCTGCTGACATGCTTGGGCGCCCTCAGAGAAGCTGGGAGCCCTCGTGTGCAGCAGTGCGCAAGGAGCTCACAGCGCCCCACCTTCACCCCGCTCATTTCTTGCCCTGGCCTTCCAAGGTTCTATAGAGT
>NW_007905122.1:0-500 GCF_000696425.1 Galeopterus variegatus
TGGGCTGGAAGTGCTGCCCTGTGAGGGGCTGAGTCACAGGGAATATGGAGAAAGCTTCTGCGTTAGTTTGCTTGGGCTGTCATAACAAAGTGCCACAGACTGGGGAGCTTCAACAACAGAAATTTGTTTTCTCACAGTTCTGGAGTGGAAGTCTGAGATCAAGGTGTCAGCAGGGTGGTTTCTTCTGAGGCCTCTCTCCCTGGCTTGCATATGACCATCTTCTCCCTGTATCTTTACATCTTTTTCCTACTTTGTGTGTTTGTGTTTAAATTTCCTCCTCTTATGAGGACACCAGTCATATTGGACTAAGGCCCACCCTAATGGCCTCCATCTATCTTGATTATCTCCTTTAAAGACCTTGTCTCCAAATACAGTCACATTCTGCGGTACTGGGGGTTCGGGCTTCAACATATGAATTGTTTTTGTGGGGGACACAGTTCAGCCCATAACAGCTCCCTTAGGTGGAGTCTGGGGAACAGCCTCTTTCCATGTCCCAATAC
>NW_007905123.1:0-500 GCF_000696425.1 Galeopterus variegatus
GTTCTCTATTTCAAGAATTACAGAAATTTCCAGAATTCCTCTTCTAGTTCTATGTGTCAGCTGATTTGGCTGGATGGACAACTCTGACTCCTGCAATAGGTCTGGCTGGGCTTTGCTTCTTGTTTAGATTAGGGCTCAGGTCTATCCCATGTTTTAATTTTTTTTTTAATCAATAGACTTTATTTTTTAGAACAGTCTTAAATTTACAGAAATAGAATTGAGAGTTCTCATTTACCACTCTCTCCCTACATAGTTCCCCTTATTATCTTTATTATTTTATATTTGGTAAATTTAATGAGCCGATATTGATACGTTGCTGTTAACTGATGTCTGTAGCTTATCTAGACTTAGGTTTTACTTGTGTGTATTTCCTATTCCAGGACCTCATCTGGGATACCATATTACATTTAGTTGTCATGTTTCTTTAGGATCCTGTTGCCTGTGACACTTTCTTAGACTTCCCTTGTTTTCAATGACCTTGACAGTTTTGAGGAGTACTG
>NW_007905124.1:0-500 GCF_000696425.1 Galeopterus variegatus
AGACCATCATAAGAGAGAGGCATAAAGGAGAGTCAGCAAATGTAAGCAGCAGGAGATCTAGAAAGGGAAACTATAGAAAAATCTGGAAAAAACTCCTTATAAATATATTTAAAATGTTTAAATAGTTATACAGAGTTATAGATACCATAAGACAAGATTTGAAAAAGAACCAAGTAGAACTTCTAGAAGCAAAAAATAAAGTCATTAAAATATAAAATTCAATTGCTGTGTTAAACATTCTAATGAACAGTTGAAGGAAAATCAGTTGACTGTTAGGCATATATATGAAAACTATCCAGAATACAGCATAACGAGATAAAAATATGAAAAGGAGTTTGAGAGGAATGGGTGGTGGATTGAGAAGGCCTAACATATATTTAAAAGAAGTTCCATTAGAAAAGATTAGGTATGGGCCGGCCCGGTGGCGCACTGCTACAGTGTACAGGCGCGACACTGAGGGTTGCGATCCGTTGCCAGACACGAAAAAAGACAAAAAGGAA
>NW_007905125.1:0-500 GCF_000696425.1 Galeopterus variegatus
GTACCATTTTGTGCTCCCATTAACAATGAGCGAGAGTTGAATTGCTCCACATCTTTGTCTGCAATTGATATTTTTTGAGGGGGGGGGGTTCATTTTGTTTTGTTTTTAGCCATTTCGATAGGGGTGTAGTAGTATTTTCCTGTTTCAATATCCAGATCCCTACTGACAAATTATGTTGAACATCTTTCCATGTGTGTATTTGCCATCAGTGTATATTCTTTGATGAGGTGTCTGTGTGGATTTTTTTGCTCATTTTTTAATTGAGTTGTTTGTTTTATTCTCCTTGACTGTAAGGGTTATTTGTTCATTTTGAATATAACTCATTTATCAAATAGGTTATATTTTCTCCCAGTCTGGTTTGTTTTTTGGTTCTTTTAATAGTGCATGTTGCAAAGAAGAAGTTTTTAATTTAATGAAGTCCAACTTCTTTTTTTGTTTGTTTGTTTGTTTGCTTGTTTGTTTCAGAAAACATTCTTTTGGAGTTGTAGCTAAAAACTCAT
>NW_007905126.1:0-500 GCF_000696425.1 Galeopterus variegatus
CCTTCTTTGTGGATTGGAAAAATCAATGTAGTAAAAATGTCCATAGTACCTAAAATTATATCCAATAGGAGAGATTGAATGTTTTCCCCTAAGAACAAAAATAAGAGTATCCACAGTTATCACTTCTATTCAACACTGTTCTGGAGGTTCTAGTCAGGAAAATTAGGTTAGAAAAAAATGAATAAGAGATATCTAAATTAAAAATGAAGAAATGTGACATATCTTATATTAGGGTACTTCAAAAAATTCCTGGAAAAATAGAATTGAATGATAATATGAATCTTTCCAGGAACTTTTTGAAGTTCCCTTGTATATAGAAGATCCAAAGGAATCCACTAAAAACTATTAGGATAAACAAGCTTATTAATGTGACAGGACACAAGATCATTTTGTATTTTTATACACTGA
Organism: Galeopterus variegatus; assembly: GCF_000696425.1. Classification (NCBI taxonomy): domain Eukaryota; kingdom Metazoa; phylum Chordata; class Mammalia; order Dermoptera; family Cynocephalidae; genus Galeopterus; species Galeopterus variegatus. Next base: position 409 of record NW_007905126.1, read on the forward strand.
CAATAGATAATCCAAAAAAATTTTCATTTATAATAGTATTAAAAAGAATAAAATACCTAGTAATGAACTTAATAAAAAAAGTGCAAGATCTG
>NW_007905127.1:0-500 GCF_000696425.1 Galeopterus variegatus
ACACATGTCTATCTGACTCCAGGGATTGGGAAATAGTGAGAAAATATATTTAAAGAGATAACAATTGATAATTCTCAAGAACTGATGGAAAATTATTTAGAAAAAATTTGCAACAAAGGAAAAGAGTTACCTTAAAAAGAGTTACAGAGAATATTACCTCTATTTAATAACAATTTAAAACACTAAAAAAGTGGAAGCTAGAAGAAATTGGAATTATATCCTGAAAGTACTGAATAAAAAATGTCATTCTTAATTTTTACATTTTTTCAAGGAGAAGAGTGAAGTGGAAAATTTCAGTATGATAAAACAAATTATGCAGCAATAGAAATGGCAAGAATTTACTACACACACCACCTAACTAAAATAAGTTGCAAAGAATATTTTTTGTAAGTAGGGAAGATGTTCCAACAAGAAAAATATAAAATTTAAGAAAGAATGTAGAATGGGAAAAATGATAGCCTTATGTATAAATCTAGATGTGTTAAAATAACAGACATGTT
>NW_007905128.1:0-500 GCF_000696425.1 Galeopterus variegatus
TTTCTGTACTTTTAGTTACTTCTGATGGCCAGAGTATTCAGAATTTTGTAAATTCCTAAAATATATGTTTAATCTAAAGAGAGGTCATTAGCCCACAGTAATCCTCGGAAGTACGGCTTTTTATGTATGCACTGTAGAACACAGATATTAAGATTTTAGCTGTAATAGTAAGGATGGTTATTTTAGCCATCTGTCAATTATTTATAGCACTGAAGAACAAAGTAAAATGGATAATTCAAATATCAAGCCAATCTTTAAACTTCGTTTTAGTCCAAAAAGCTCCAGTATCTTTATAAATCAGAATTTTGTTGCAAAGCAAAGGCTGTGCTTCCGTGCGAGGTTCCCCTGTGCTGACACCAGGCAGAGGAGGTAACTTCTACAGCCGCAGCAAATAGGAGACACTTACTCGTATTTCAAAAATGTTTCTTTACTTTCTCCAAAAGATTTTTCTGTTTGTTTGTTTCAATAAATAGAAACTCCAAGTGTATGGGAAATTAGCA
>NW_007905129.1:0-500 GCF_000696425.1 Galeopterus variegatus
TGTCCGATGAGTTTACTTAGATCGATTAGCTTGGTCTGATGAGTTTACTTAGATCGAAGAGTTTGGTCTGATGTGTTGAATTTGATCGATGAGCTTGGTCAGATGACTTTACTTTGATCGATGAGCTTGCTCGGATGAGTTTACTTAGATCAATTACCTCTGTCCGATGAGTTTACTTAGGTTCATGAGCTTGGTCTGATGAGTTTACTTAGATCGATGAGCTTGGTATGATGATTTACTTAGATCGATGGGCTTGGTCGGAAGAGTTTACTTAGATCGATTAGCTTGCTCTGATGAGTTTACTTAGTTCGATGAGCTAGGTCTGATTAGTTTACTTAGATCAATTACCTCAGTCTGATGAGTTTACATAGCTCGATTTGCTTGGTCTCATGAGTTTAATTCGATTGATGAACTTGGTCTCATGAGTTTAATTCGATCAATGAACTTGGTCTGATGACTTTACTTAGACCGATGAGCTTGGTCGGATGAGGTTACTTAGA
>NW_007905130.1:0-500 GCF_000696425.1 Galeopterus variegatus
CTATATTTGATTTGCGCTCAAAAAGAGTTATGTGAGGGACTGAGTAAAATTGGAATACCTTTTTGTCTCTCTGCACCTGAGTGCAGCCTATGTAAGTGTCATCTCTTACATTGTTTGGTTTTAATGAGGAATAGAGAATCTTAGAGGTTCTTTCTTTGGAAGCAATTTCCTCTTCTCCATTTCCATACACTTTCTACCATTGTATTTGTGGCAACTAATCTATATGTGGAAGTATTTTTCTATAAACGTATTCAATACTGCTTTAGCAGTCCATTCTATAAAACCAAGACAATGCAAGAAAATAGCATGCCTAATAACAGTTGCACATCCAACTATTTTGTAGAAAAGAGCATTCCTGATTAAATTATTATGGCATTCAGACTTGCATTTTTCCCCACTTAAAAAAAAAATTACTTCTAGGGTATATTCCTCTTAAAAGAAAAAAAAATCTAGGTCATAGAATGCTGAACTGCATCTCTGAGCAGAGGATAAACTCCTAG
>NW_007905131.1:0-500 GCF_000696425.1 Galeopterus variegatus
TCAGTATAAAGATAAGTAAGAAAGAAGGTCTATGCTCTACAGAGACTTATATAAACCAGAAGTTTCACATTGCTAAAGGACAAGTGGACATTGCTTTACAGAACAGATGTGTTTCTAAAAGTCAGATAAAATTGCATAGTATTTAAACTGTGATGGTACTTACGTAAACCAAGTAATAATCCTTCAGTAAGATGACCATAGTCTATTTTATAAATTTTATATAAGTTCAAATTTTGCAATAGGGAAATAGATATTTCAGATAAATCGTACTTCATAAGTAGCGTTAAATTACATGTTAAAATGCATAGGAAACACACATACACACTCACACACATATTTCATGTTCCCAAACTCAGAGGTCAACATGCCCCCCCTGCACTGTTCTTCCTTCCTTCTTCTGTGTCCATGCCATTCCTTTAAACCACCCTCTTCCCATAATCCAGGAGACCGTGACAATTTTCTCATCATTTCTCTCAATGACAGGGCCCTATAGTTCAAAA
>NW_007905132.1:0-500 GCF_000696425.1 Galeopterus variegatus
CAGTCTGGAAGGGGTGAGGCTAATGAGAACAGCCGGGAAAACAAGGCCAGTTGGGTGGTATTTGGGGTCACAGATGGGCATGCTGAGCCCAGAGAGCAAATCTGTTCTAAGGGATCCACATATCTGCCAAGAGCCAGAAAACAGTCCATCCCTCTGTCCATAAAGCCTTTCAGAGTCAGAGGCTTTGGCCACAGCTCCCCTCTTACTGCACATCCCTGCCAGTCCCTCACTGGCTACACGTGGGCACTGAAGGGACGCTCAGCTGTGGGCAGAGGGGTTACTTTAGGTTGTTCCCTGCCCGCTACATTCCCCGTCATTCCTACTGATCACTCAATACTCGACATTTGCAAAGTATGACATTTTCCTGATAGCAGAGGCTGCTGCCTGCAGCCACCGAGGTGACCCCACACTCAGCCCCCTGCCTGTCTCTGCTCCTCCCCACCAGGAAGCCTGAGAGTTCCCAAGGGCTGAGCTTTTGTTAATGGCCTAATAGACCTGCA
>NW_007905133.1:0-500 GCF_000696425.1 Galeopterus variegatus
TACCTCTCCAGGCACTCCACAGACTTTCCTGTGAAGACTGCCCCAGCTAGGGGGAAAAAAAACAAAAAAAAACACCTCGCCCTACTTTGAAATTCAATATCATTTTAGCTGTACTTCTAGTTATGGGAACTCTACAAATTTTCACTTTTATTAGAGTTGCCTAGGCATTTTTTCTACTGTGACTACTAGATTGCAAACACCTGAGAACAGGACACATGTCTTCCTCTGCAGTGAGCTCCTTTCAGGCATGGAGTATATGTTACTAGGCTTTGCAGACTCACATTTCATTGTATGTGTAACCTGAAGTCATCCAGAGAGATTCTTGAGTAAGTGACAGGACATGATTGAGTATCTCTTATCCAAAATGTTTGGGACCAGAAGTATTTTGGATTTCAGATTTTTTTTGGATATGGGATATTTGCATATACATAGTGACTATGTGTATGTGTATGTTTCATAAACACCTTATATACATAGCATGAAGGTAGTTTTATACAATA
>NW_007905134.1:0-500 GCF_000696425.1 Galeopterus variegatus
ACTATTACACAGCAACACTCATATCACTCCCTTTCAGGCAAGAAAAATATGAATACAGTTAAGAAAATTCTTGCATAGAAAGCTTTGGTCATTTGTCAACACAAAAAAATAGGTAATGGAGCTAGTGGTGGAGTTGGATAAGAGGAGCAGAATGGGTACCAATCTAAGTTGCTCTAATTTCAAATATGACACTCTTTTCTCCACCTCATGCTGCCTCCCAATTATATTCTAGATTTTCCGACTACATGCTCTTATTCAATGATCATAATTTCTGAGGCTGAGATAAGTTTGGAGACCTGCTCAAGATCATACAGATGTTTGTTCCAAATCCAAACACCATGGTCTTCCCACCGTGCTCTATTGCCAGAATATAGTACAGATATTTAAGAACCAACTCAATATCTACAGCCAGCACACCTGCCGCAATTTGGCAGAACTACATAGGGACACAGAAAGCACAGATCTGTTTCACATCATCTTGAAGGAAAATGGTCGAAAGA
>NW_007905135.1:0-500 GCF_000696425.1 Galeopterus variegatus
GGTTTTGAAAGAAAGAGAGAAGGCAGCAGAGGTACAGAGAAATGCAAGGAAAAGAGTCATATCTTCACAGATTTCTTCTCAAGAACCCACCACGTTCAGGACTGGAGGAGACCCTGGGTGTGGCCGGCCACTTCACCTCTCCCCGATGACGCTGCTCTGGTGGAGCCCTGCCTCCAGAATCCCCCAGCTTCTACCCTCTCAGCCTCAAAACCGAGAGTCCTCACCATCAACAGGCTGGGAATGAAGGAGCCTGAAAATGTGAGAAGGTACCTCTCCAGAAATGTCCGTGTGCTTGCCACTCTGCACTTCCCTGCCTATATTCTAGAGAAATTTGTTAGGAAGATATTTTCTCTCAAGGGTGAGACTGTATTCCTTAGTCCCCTGTGTGGGTACTGGGTAAGTTAAACTACAGAGATTAAAAACACTCCCCTCCCAACATACAAAATATTTACAAGCTCCCATCTCCAAGACAACACTCTTCAATATCCTTCTGAAATGTT
>NW_007905136.1:0-500 GCF_000696425.1 Galeopterus variegatus
GCTCTGTCCACACTTTCAGCTCACATCACTGTGGTCGTCTTGTTCTTTAGTCCTCTGATGTCCTTCTATACATGGCCATCTCCTTCTGTACACGTGGATAAGTTTCTGGCCCTCTTTGATGCAGTTCTTACTCCTTTTTTGAATCCTGTCATCTACACATTCAGGAATCAAGAAATGAAGGTGGCAATGAGGAGAGTATGCAGACAGCTAGTGAGTTACAGGAAGATCTCTTAAATAATTGTTACATTGTGAACAGTGGCCATCGACTATATTTGTTCATTGCTGAAGGTCAAACTCAAAGCTGTTCTCTTTTCCTTTTCTGATTTACTTTTCCACACTATTTTGTCTTCCACATGGGAGGGAAGAACACTTGCTTCTGAAGAGAGAAGGAATTACATATAAAGTATTTATAAAGTAAAGATTACAATAATCTTGAACTTCAATTCCTAAGGAATAATACTTTATAGAGTCATTCTTTAGACATAAAAAAGAAGAGGGCA
>NW_007905137.1:0-500 GCF_000696425.1 Galeopterus variegatus
TTTTTGCTTCTGGAAGCCAGTTGTGGGTCAAGCAGAATGGCATTAAAGGTTTCTTTTGGTAAACTTATTACATTATTAAGCAAATGTAAACTCTTGTTTAAGAATCACAGCTATTTGTGATGCTGCATTTCAAATTGAATTATTAAAAAATTGAGTTATATTAATAATATAATCATCAATTTATATAAGAGTTTTATTATATGCCACTTAGAAGAAACATGAATTTAGCTTGTATAAGTAAGTAAGTATTCAAGGGTCCGCTGTTCCTTGAATACTTTTAAGGAGAGGAAGAACTTGGGTTTTGTTTTGTTTTTTTCCAAGGCAGCATGAGTGGAACATTTTCTGATTCTGTAGAATTTGTTTTGTATTTATTTACCTAACTATTTTATACAGTGGACATAAAAGAAAATTCTGGCTAATCTTTCTGTTTCATGGTTAAAACAGAATTGGAAGGTAGATTATAAATGCAAATTAACATTTACTCTCCTAAATCAATTATA
>NW_007905138.1:0-500 GCF_000696425.1 Galeopterus variegatus
CAGCCTTGGTGTGTAGTTTCAAGAGCCAAGAGTAGGAACACGCAATGAGAAGTAAGCAGGATTTCCTTCTTACGGGGCTTGGAAACGCTGTCTGTGGTCCAGAATGTGACTGAGTCTCATCCAAAAACAGGCTCCAGTGTCTCAGATTTAAATCTCAGGAGGGCTCTCGGCTTGGATGAAAAAGAAAAGAAGTTTTTCTCAGGAGTTCAGCCAAATAGATGGAGGCTATGGATAAGAAGTTTACTTCCAGAGGAGTGTGGCAAAGAAGCCAGAACCCTCAACCCCTGGGCTGCGTGCAAAACAGACGCTCATAGCAAAATTAGTGGTTATGACTCGTTATCAGTAAACTCAACTTCCTTGTAAAAGTTACCCCATCTCAGAAGGATTCAGGGACTAGCTTCAGACCAGCACAATAATATAATAAAAACAGCTCACCTTTGCCTAGAACTTCCTCTAGGCCAGACGAAGCTCTAAGTGACTTACATGTATGAATTCCTTCA
>NW_007905139.1:0-500 GCF_000696425.1 Galeopterus variegatus
TTCCATGACATATTCAGAGTAAGTAAATTCATAGAGACAGAAAATGGATTGGTGGTTGCCAGAGGCTGGAGGCTGGGGATGGAGGGGGCTGAGATGAGGAGAAATTGCTAATGGGTACGGGCTTTACTTTGGAGTGATAGAAATGTTTTGGAACCAGAGAGAGTTGGTGGTTATACAATATTGTGCCTGTACTAACTGCCACTGAAGTTTTCACTTTAAAATGGTTAATTTGGGCTGGCTGGTTAGCTCAGAGGTTAGAGCATAGTGTTGATAACACCAAGGTCAAGGGTTCAGACCCCTGTACTGGCCAGCCACCAAAAAATAAATAAATAAATAAATAAAATGGTTAATTTTATATTGTGTAAATTTTACCTCAATAAACTATTTTAAAAATAAACCAGAAAATCTCTTACAAACCATAAGATACCCTTCCCTAGGCTGGACGGGCCCACCACCCCTACTCAGGCCCCTGAGCTAATAAGTTTTCTCCAGCTACGCCA
>NW_007905140.1:0-500 GCF_000696425.1 Galeopterus variegatus
TAAGAAATACGGATTTTATTCTGTAAATAATGATGTCAGTCTCCCAAGACATGTTTTGTTCTAGGAGGAAAATGTCATGGTTAGACCTGTCCTTTCAGAAAGGCAGCTGCATGGAAGCCAGACTGGAGACATGGAGACAAGTTGGGGAGTAATTGCAGTAATTTAGACAATTGATCATGAGAGTTTAAAACAGTGGTTTTCAAGCTGTGGGTCACAACTTATTAGTGGATCTTGAAATTATTTTAGTGGGTCACAACCTGCAATAGACATGAATGAGAAAGAAAATATCAAAGTATCTTATGCAATAAGGGTAAATGTTGATTCATAAATCTCCCACTTGATGTACTTATATTTTATGCATAAACTTTCTGGGCAGTTTGAATTTTTAATAAATTTACTTCTACAATAGGTCTGAATAATCTTCAACATGTAAAAAAGTGGTTTTACTTAAAATTTAGCATGTTTAATTTAAGGAACATTAACTTTCAACATAGGCATCA
>NW_007905141.1:0-500 GCF_000696425.1 Galeopterus variegatus
GGAGTATCTTACGTACTTTCTGTATGTCGGTCCTCATCAGTTACATATGTTTTAAATAGCTTCTCTCAGTCTTCAGCTTATTTTACTCTCTTCCTTGTGTCTTTTAAAGAACAGAAATTCTTGATTTGAATATAGTTAAAGTTAGCAAATTTTCCTTTGGTCAAGACAATTTCAAAGGTAAGTGTTGTCAAACCTTGAAGGAACAAAACATTTCTATTCCTTCATAAAATGCATTCAAAGTATTTAAGAAAAATAAAAGGAGCCAGCCTAACTCATTTTATAAAGCAAGTATGAGCTTGAAGTGAAAATTAAACAATGACAAAACAAGAAAAGGAATCCACAGTCAAATCTAACTTATAAACATGAATACTAATATATTAAGTGAAATTTTGGAAAATAAAATACAAAACAGTGTATTAAAACATGCAATATAGCCAAGTGGATTTATCCTAGGAATGTAAGAATGGCTCGTTATCGGAAAAAGAAATCAATGTAATTCA
>NW_007905142.1:0-500 GCF_000696425.1 Galeopterus variegatus
AATAAAAAACACAACAGAGAGTTTAACCAGCAGGCTTGTCGAAGTTGAAGAGAGAACCTCTAAACTTGAAGACGGGCAGTTAGAAATAACACAAGCAGACAAAAAAAAAGAGAGAAAACAATCAAAGGCATTGAAGAAAATCTGAGAGAGATATAAGACAACTTAAAGCGCTCAAATATCCAAGTCATGGGCATCCCAGAAGGGGAGGAAAAAGGAGATTGCATTGAAAACATATTCAGCAAAATACTGGCGGAAAACTTCCCAGGTATAGGAAAAATCACAGATATTCACATCCAGGAAGCTGAATGATCTCCAAATGTATTCAACCCAAAAAGGTCTTCTCCAAGACATGTTATAGTCAAATTGGTAAGAGTCAAAGACAAAGAGAGAATCTTGAGAGCTGCAAGAGAGAAGCATCAAGTCACCTATAAGGGAGCCCCAATCAGGCTAACATCAGACTTTTCATCACAAACCCTAAAAGCCAGAAAGAAATGGGAGGA
>NW_007905143.1:0-500 GCF_000696425.1 Galeopterus variegatus
AGCGACCCCTCAGTGGCATTGAGAGTTCCCCTTTACATGGCGCAGGTGTGACTGGTGTAATCGGAACAATAACAGCAGAGGATTTCCACTTGGAAAAAGAGGAAACAGAGCCCTGGCACACGGCATGCGGGCGGCTCTGTGCAGGGCAGCTTCAGAGATGCCAGGTGGCGGGGACTTGCTTCCTAGCCCAGCCCCACCAGGCCTGCAGGGCTGCTGCCTGTGGCTCCTTTAGGGGAGACCCTGTTCTCTGATCTCCCCTCTGCAATCAGGCTCTCCCACAGCTGCTATTTGCTAGCCTCCACCTGGGCTCACCTGCAGATGGCACCTGGTTGGGCAGCCCTTCCCTGCGAGGCTTTGGGCCCAGCACCTCCAGGGAGGACAGGCTATACCTTGGGCCTGTAGGGAAGGTGCCACTGTGGAGTCAGCTGTGGGCAGCCCGGGGACCCTTGGGGACCAGCATGGGCCCATTCCTCAGATGGGAGATTGAACGTCAAGGACAG
>NW_007905144.1:0-500 GCF_000696425.1 Galeopterus variegatus
CATAGGTAGAAGTCACTTTTCTTTTCTAGTAGTGGCTGATATATATGTAGCTAGGCAATAGATGTAACTTTCAGAGACATCCTGAAGAGCTTCTTCAAATCTCCTTCTTCAGTTTATAGACAGCTGAATTCAGAGACAGTTTGCACTTTCAGATTTCCCTAAAGCCAGCAGTGGTTCTCTCTGACTTTTATTCACCCAGTTTTATATAAGAACCTAGTTTCCTGTATTAACTTCTATCTCCTAAAATATTTAGATTCCTAGCTAAACTTTGAGTCATATAGCAATATGGAAATAAAAAGTGAGCACAAATCAATTTAAACCAAGAAGGAAAAAGGCAAAGTTTGCCTAACAATTGCTATACTTCTAACCTAATCCTTAATAATCATGACTTACTATACCCGTTCAATAAACAAACACGCATCATATACTCATATTTTCGTTATCGTTTATGAACATTCCCTTAGGGGAAATGTCTCCAAATAACTTTTTTCTCTTCTTTA
>NW_007905145.1:0-500 GCF_000696425.1 Galeopterus variegatus
TTATGTTTTCCTCATTAAACAGAAGAAAGAAATTAAAAGAACTAAGTGCTCAACTCAAAAAGCAATTAAAGAGATCAAAAAGTAAACCTATGAAAGCTAATGTAAAGATTTGAAGATAATGAATTAGATCATGCTAAATTGAAAATAATAAAAACTATAAATCTGAAAAATCCTAGAGCTGAATCTTTGAAAAGACTGTAACTAATTAAGATAATAGCAACCATTTATTGGGTACTCAGCTAATGGCCAGGTACCATGCTATATTAGTTAGAGTTGTACAAAGAAATAGAACCCATAGGACACACACACACACCCAAAGAAATAGAACCCATAGGATACACACACACACACACACACACACAGATTTATTATAGGAAATTAATTGGCTCATGTGGAGGCTGAGAAGTCCCATGATCTGCCGTCTGCAAGCTGGAGACCAAGGAACGCTGTTGGCATAATCCAAAGATCCAAGAGCCAGAGAACCAACTGTATAGATTCCA
>NW_007905146.1:0-500 GCF_000696425.1 Galeopterus variegatus
TCCTCCTTCTTGAACCTACAAACTTGAACTGGGATTTACACCATCGCTTTCCTGGTTCTCAGGTTTGGGGGATGGAACTAGGACCACACCACTGGCTTTCCTGGGCCTTCAGCTTGTAGACAGCAGATCATAGGACTTCTCAGTCTCCATAATCATGTGAGCCAATCCTTCATAATAAGCCCCTCTCTTTCTCTCTCTCTCTGTCTCTCTCTCTCTGTCTCTCTCTCTCTCTGTGTATACACACACACACACACACACAAACATATATGTCTGTATGTATATATATGAATGTATCCCATACATGCATGTATGTGTCTATAGAATGTATATATGTGTGTATATATAAGTGTGTATATATATGTATACCTATAATAGACAAACATTGGTTTTGTTTCTCTGGAGAACCCTCACTTAATATACTACCCATGCTGTCATCCCCTTTTTATGGAATCCTGGAAAGCATCCTCTGTCCCTGTGCACTCAGGGGCACCAAGAACTCT
>NW_007905147.1:0-500 GCF_000696425.1 Galeopterus variegatus
CGACACTGAGGGTTGCGATCCGTTGCCGGACACGAAAAAAGACAAAAAGGAAAAATAAAAATAAAAATAAAAATAAAATAAAAAAATAAAAAGGTATTTCAATAGTCTAGGTAAAGCAAGAAATAAACATAACCAAAAGAGAGAAGAACCAAGCTACCCATAACTTCACAAGAGAAATTTCCCAGCTCTAATCACAATGCGAATTAAGTAATGGGCACTGGATAAACATTGGTGGATGATCTGACGTTGCCAGGTCAGCTTCCAAACGTCAAACAAAAGGCCACTTATCACAACTACACTTAGATACATTTAGATTTTGGATTTCTGAAAAGCAATTTGCAAAACAAACAAAAAACAGCAAATGGGTAACATAATAATTTAATGATAAAAATAATAATTGAAAAAATTCTTTTACTAATAACTGTGTTTCTTCTCAGGTTGAAAGTCCAAAACATGTTGTTAGGCAAGAATAATGTAATATTTTAACTTTTCCTCATTAA
>NW_007905148.1:0-500 GCF_000696425.1 Galeopterus variegatus
ACCCTTTAAATTTGTACAGTTCTCTTAATCTTTCAGAGTTTGACTTTTCTCATCTGTAAAACGGAGAAATAATGGTTCCCCCCAGAGATTTTTCTAAGAGTTAAATGAGATAATTCACAGAAAGCACTTATCTCAGTGTCTGGCACCAAGTAAGCATTCGAGTCAACTATAATAATATCAACAGCAACTTTAAACTAAAGACAGGGTTGCTGTTTGTTGTTTCTTAGGTGTTGTTGCCAGGAACGTGGCTTAGTACTTAAGCTCTGTTTTGTTTGAGACAATCTTAATGGGAGTCTTTTTTATCTCAGAGTATTGAATTCAAGTGTCATATCAGTTGTGCATGGGTCTGAAGTCATTTTGAAAAGAAGTATGCTACCTTTTTCTCTTCTGGGTGGAAACACATACAGGACAAATTTTTTCAATGTAAAGCCTGATATTGATCCATAGAGCTTAAAGCCTAACCTGATAGACTCTCCAGCCAGAAGCCTTCTGTTGGTCCA
>NW_007905149.1:0-500 GCF_000696425.1 Galeopterus variegatus
CTGAAGATTTCTCTTTGGAATCATCCTTTTACAAGGGAAGCATTCTTTAGCTCTCCAATCCTTCAGTGATCATTCTTCTGAATTCCTGTAACACTAGGCTAACATCATTTATAGTGATAGTCATGACATCATAAAGCAAATGGAGATAATATTGGTCCCTCTTAGAATGTGTGCCAGCTTCTTCAACTTAGTCTAACTTGGAACACAGTTTGTATACTAGGATTTTGTTGAGACCCATAGTTCTTTATTTCTTTCTGTTAGGTAAGAGAGCAACAAGAAGCAGAAACCTTACCACAAGTTTATTGCAAGTGGTCTCCAAGTTTCTGGGTTTCTGGCTCCCAAACAACAGATCCAACTTAATGACAGTTTTGTCCCTGACAGAAGGCTTTGTTCAATTATTCGTTTATTCATTGATTTATCAATTTGTTTATTTACTTAACAATGTCTCTTATCCTTAAAAAGTCTTGGCATCAGCCATGCTGACACAGTACGAGTTCTAG
>NW_007905150.1:0-500 GCF_000696425.1 Galeopterus variegatus
CCCTACATCTAGAACAAAACCACAATTTCATCCCATCCTGTCCATGGTCCTCATGATATAGCTAGTACTTCTTTGGCCTTTAGGAAAGTTCTGAGAAACAGAGTGTGAGCTATGAATTTATGTCAACAGTTTAATAGTTTTGACCTGAAAATGTGACCAGCAGGATTCCCAGCAATAAGTCTCCCGACAACTTCTCTTTCTGCCCATTTGTCACTCTGATTCTGGATCTAGAATATCTGGTGTTATAAATCTCTTATAAACTTTATTTTCTTTTTCCTCTAGCTAGAATTGCCCCAAGTTCCTGCACCAGGAGCAGACTTTGCTTCTGAAGAAGACATTCAGATCTGGGAAATCTGATAGAAGCATCATTTTCACTCAGATTTCCTTTACATTGGATTCTTTTGTGTTTCTATCTAAATATTAAAAATTGACTGTGTAGGCCAAAATTCATAAATCAGTCTGACCCTTAGAAACGTATCTACAATAAGCAAAAGACAGCT
>NW_007905151.1:0-500 GCF_000696425.1 Galeopterus variegatus
AAACATGTGCAGAATTCTGAGGGCCCAAAATATCCTTTGAAAATCTTGTAGATTACCTTGTATACATTATGCAGGAAATATCATCTCATCAAACATTTTGACAATATCTTATGAGGTTTTTTTCTTATTTAATTCATTCTGAAATAAGATTATTTTTCAGTACCACTGTGTTGATTGCAGCTTCTTTTAAATCACCAGTGCATAGTATTAAAATAACCTGTCTAGGCTATCAGTCTTTTTGTTCTGATTTTTCAAGGCCAATTTTTATAGCAAACACAATGGATACTGCCAGAAATAAACAGAAGCCAAACACGTGTTAGATCGACATTAATCACCATGGTTACTTCACTTTTGAGGACAGTGACAAGTGTCTTGTGAATACACTATAAATATGTCTTGGAATATTTGTTTATTGACCCCATATGGTCCTTTTAAAGTCTGCTTTTGCATCTACTGTTAAAAACGTACCAACATCAATATTCTAAGATATCACAGAAAAA
>NW_007905152.1:0-500 GCF_000696425.1 Galeopterus variegatus
AATAGAGAAAACTTAAATGTAAAAAAATGCATGCCAGTACAGGAAAATGTTTATTTTCTTATGCAGTGAACTATATTCTAAATTGATTTATTATATTTATTTATTTATTTATATTTATTTATTTTAATGAATTGGTGTTTATTCTTGGATCCCATAAGAAGGCTACTCCAGAGAAATTAAGGGTGAAGATGAAGTGAAATAACTTTTTATCTTTTTCAATATCATATCAATGGTGTGTGAAGGAGCTTCATTTTAGGAAGGTCACTAACATTGGGAAGTAGAGCCTCACCCTTCAAGGTCTCTGGAGAGTCCGTGTAACGTCCTCGGGCCCTGGGAGTGGAGCATTTGCCTCGCTGCTTCTCCCTCTGTTGTTGACAGACATCCCTGGAAGGACTAAAGTCTCTATACTTCAGTGATTCGTCAAACATTGATCCTCAGACTCCCCACTGCAATGGAGAAAGTCGTACATCACCTGAGCACTGTCCCAGCTGCAGGTGAAT
>NW_007905153.1:0-500 GCF_000696425.1 Galeopterus variegatus
CATATATTAGAAGTAAATTCATCCAATTTATTTTAAAATTTTATTTAAAAAATCTAGATATTGTGAAAAAATTAATCTGTGTGAACAGCAAAGGAAAATGTGACAGTAATTTGGAGAATTTACTGTATCAGAAATTAAATGTTAAAATGTGTTGCATGTTAGAGTGATCAAAACAATGTAGCTTTTGAAACAGAAGAAACAGATGATTGAAACAGAACAGACTCTAGAGATAAGACCCAAAGTTAATGTAAATACAGGTTTTACTTCAAGTCAATGGGGAAATACATTTTATTCAATATATTATGCAAAAAAAATAACATAGATTTTTGATGAGAAATAAAATTAGATTCATAAAAAACCCTTCACCCTAAAATAAAATATATATGCATCAAATATTTAAATGTTTAAGAAAGTGAAACTATAAAATAACAACAACGACAAAAAATCAGTAAAAAGCTGTAACAATCTTGAGTTTAGAGAAAGCAGGGCATAACCCTATG
>NW_007905154.1:0-500 GCF_000696425.1 Galeopterus variegatus
CTCTGAAGGTATTAATTCTGTTCTTTATAATTCAGATAAAGCAATGACACTCTTTAAAAGTGCCTATGTATCATAAATTATTTTTTTTAAAAAATTTCTTATTAGCATTAAAAAATGTAGTCATGACGTGGTTCTGAGAATAACTAGATTTAAATGGCAGAAAAAGGAAATTGAGGTATGTTGGAGGAACATAGGATGTTTAAAAATAAAATCCAATGCATCCTTCCCCCTGCCACTAACCAATTTAGCATGCTTAGGTCCCCTGGAGTTTCACTATAGCTACTTGTTATGTAGGACTCAAGATGTGTCTCAGTGCATTGTGAATTTGTAGTGTGGTCCTAATTTAGTAGGAAAGTCTAACTTCTTTAGTACTATTATGAGCTTTAGCCCTAAATGTGCAGATTAGATGAGTAGAGTTTATTCATTCACATACTCATAAATTCATTTATTCAGTAAATGTTATTGGATATCTACTGTCCTAGTGTTCCATATTTGTCTAT
>NW_007905155.1:0-500 GCF_000696425.1 Galeopterus variegatus
TAACAAATATTTTAACCAACCTGAAAGTTCTCTTTGGTAAAGCTAATTCTGCATAGAAAAACCCAGTAAGTCCTTCAGTAGTTATAATGGCCAGACAAGTTTTATTGTTCTGTTGAATTCTAAGAAAGGTAACTGAAAAATGACTGCACCACATGGTTATGTAGAAGCTATTCCAAAATTTTTTTCTATATTGAATTTATCCTGGAAAAAAATTTTTCACTGTTAATCAAAATAATTATCCAAGTGAACTCATCTGTTTATTGATCATTACGTGATACAAGCCTAAGGTCCATTATGGTGTTATTAATCCATCTTAATTATAAAGATAAATTCTTATAATAAAAATAAGTATGGACTTGATGAAAATTAAGAAATTTTTTGTTGTAACTGATACCATCAAGAATGTGAAAAGACAACCCACAGAATGGGAAAAAATATCTGCAAATCATATGTCTGATAAGGGACTTATATCTTGAATATATAAAAAAATCCATATCAAT
>NW_007905156.1:0-500 GCF_000696425.1 Galeopterus variegatus
GACCTTATTTGGAAATAAGGTCTTTTCAGATGTAATTAGTTTAGTTAAAATGAGGTCATACCGGATTAAGGCAGACCCTAATCCCATGACTGGTGTCCTTATAAGAAGAGAGAAATTTGGACAGAGAAACACAGACATACAGGGAAGATCACACCAAGACAGAGGCAGAGATTGCAGTGTTGCAGCTGCCGACCAAGGAACACCAAGCATTGCAACCACCAGAAGCTGGGAAAGGCAAGGAAGGATTCTCACCCAGATCTTTCAGAGGAAGCAGGGCCCTGCTGTCACCTTGGTTTCAGACTTCTAGCTTCCAGAACTGCAAAAGAATAAATTTCTGTAGTTCTAAGCCACCTGGTTTGTGGTACTTTATTATGGCAGGCATAGGAAACTAACATAAAGAGGCTAAGTTTTTGTTATTTTTGTAACCCTGTCTGTAGTGTTTCCATGCTTCTGCCACCCTGTGCTGAACTCTGTGATTCATTTTACCAGCAGCTCAGCCC
>NW_007905157.1:0-500 GCF_000696425.1 Galeopterus variegatus
CTTAATCCATTAGAGTTAATCCAAATTCAGTGGTGGAGGCTTTGCCCAGTTCTCGGGTAATAATGAGAGGAGAGCCTCCCGTGGAGCCGACCGCGATGAACCAGCCAGGAAAGGCTGCGGACTCGAAGGTGGACCTACTGCCATTCTGGTTGTGGTAGAAGAGAAAAGGCTTCACAGGCTCAGGCTGGTTGTACAAATCCATTATGTTCTGTTCCTGAAGGGTCAGAAGGAGACCCCCCAAGGAGAAACATAACTGCTTAAATTGTTTCGCATGCTTTAGACACTGATAATTGGTGTCCAAGATAGCAATCCCCATTCTTTAAAGTAGGCCTGAAGATCTGTTTTATACTATGGGATTAAAAATTATACGCCCCCCAATACTTTTATGTATGTTAAGATTATTGTTGAAACCTTAGGGGCCGGCCCAGTGGCGCACTCGGTAGAGTGCAGCGCTTGGGAGCGCGGCAGCGCTCCCGCCGAGGGTTCGGATCCCATATAGA
>NW_007905158.1:0-500 GCF_000696425.1 Galeopterus variegatus
TCCTAAGGGATTCATTACCTAATATCCCTTCCATAAAATAAAAATGAGGACTTAAAATGAAGAACAAACAACAATAAAATGAAATTGGCATGATTTCTCATTTGTCCTCCCCTCAGATATCAAACCTCAGCATGTCACTACTACCTTGGAGTTTGGAGGACACTGAATGTATGTATGTATATGTATGTATGTGTGTATTAATGAACGTTGTTGACTGAGATTCCAAGTCCTTAACATTTATTCTGGATCTTCCAAAAGGGAGCCTGAGCTTACAAAGAAATGATACAGAAAATTTGAGAAACTTCTGATGGTACAATATATACATTGCAGATATTATATCTATAACATTATAGAGATTCAAAAAGTTCATGGAAAGATTTGTATCATCTCTTATTTTTCCACAAACTTTTTGAAGTATGTTCATATAATCACATAATAATTTCTAATACTCTATAGTTTACAAAACCAGTTCTCCTTAATTTTTCAGAAGTTTCAGGTGA
>NW_007905159.1:0-500 GCF_000696425.1 Galeopterus variegatus
GCCGGTCTCAAAAAGGACAAAAAAAAGAAAAAAAGAAAAAAAGATTTAAACTAATGTAGTCATTTATTACATGAAGGAAACTTCATGGTTTGTGTTTCCTGTACCTTGTTTAGTAAATTCATCCTAAATCCTAAATCATAAAGATATTCTGTTATATTTTTTTTCTAATGTTTTAAAGTTTGCTTTTAATATTGTCTAAAATCAGCCTACAATTTACCTTTGTGTACAGTATGAGGGGTCTATGATTTTTTTTCCCTTGGTTAACCACATTTCATATTTTTGAATAATTCATTTTCCCCCTTGATTTATAATGACTGCACCTCTATCAAAACTGAGCTTTTGGGGCCGACCCCGTGGCGCACTTGGGAGGGTACAGCACTGGGAGTGCAGCAGCGCTCCCACCACAGGTTTGGATCCTATATAGGGATGGCCGGTGTGTTCACTGGCTGAGCGCGGTGTGGGCAACACCAAGCCAAGGGTTGCGATCCCCTTACTGGTCA
>NW_007905160.1:0-500 GCF_000696425.1 Galeopterus variegatus
GCTCGGTGCACAGGCCTCAGCCCGGACTTCCCCTTGTAGCTGCCTCTCATAGCCACTTCCTCAACCGCCACCACCGCTGACCAGCTCGCAGCAAAATCCCCAGATCTCTGCACAAGAGCTCCAGTTTATTTAAAAGCAATCATCTTCTCCAAATGGAATTTGTTAACTGAAACTCAATTCATATGAACTCTGTAAGTTTTTCATGAATGTCATCAAAAGCTATACACAGTACTTTACCCAAGAGCTGATCCAAGTTTTGCTGGGCCTAATCTGGGATAAGATGAAATCAGGCACAGGGCCATGGAGGAGCCCATGCACATGAGGAGCCCTGACGCTGCAAGTTCATTAGCTTTGAGATGACTCCACCTCCGCCTTCACATAGGGCACTGAATCCCACTGTGCTTCCTCTGCAGTGACATGATCTGTCACCATGAGCAGCATTGTATGAGGAAGAACAGCAGTATTGGAGTCACAAAGGCCTGGGTTCCAACACCAGCTCT
>NW_007905161.1:0-500 GCF_000696425.1 Galeopterus variegatus
TATATTTCTGGGCTTTGCCAACCACTACTGGCTGTGAATTTACTTTTTTAAATGCACAAAACATTCTTTCTTATTAACTTTATTTTCCATTTTAGGCTGTTATCCAGAAGTTTCTGTATCTAGGTAAGTGGATGTATGTTTCTATGCTAAATAAAATCTTTCTTTGTCTTTTTCTTGGACATGACTCTCTGTATTTATTGTACCACATATTAAATTTGTTTTGATTCATTATTTTTTTAACGGTCCTCAGCCTCAAGCCCGTTTGTGGCACAATTTTTAAAGGCGCTTTTTGAAATACACATGACTCTCTAGAACATACGGGCACAAATCCTAAGCTGAGGAATGGAAGGCCAAAGGGGAAGACATCCTTTGTGCCCAATAGGACTGTATCCCACAGTCCTATTATGTTGTATTTGTCGTAAGTATGTAGTGGAGTCTTGCCACATGTGCTTTTAACATTCTCACATTAATTCTATTTGCTGAAAGACAGAAACATTCAA
>NW_007905162.1:0-500 GCF_000696425.1 Galeopterus variegatus
GGGACTGGGAGAGAAGAGGGTGGGATAAAGGAAAGGCCAGAGAGCCTGGAGAGGCCCTCATGCTGGCCTGGTGAATGGAGGAGAGGCAGGAACCCCCACCTCTCCGCTGAGGTCTCAGGCAGCTTTTGGGTCGTGCTGCCCCCTGCTGGCTGCTTCTATTACTATCTTCCCCCATCAAATCCTAACCACGTGCTCTCTCTGCTTCCATCATCTTGCAATGTGAGACCCCTGGGTCACTGTCACCCCCACCAGATGGGCTTTGGACTTCTCAGCCGCAGAAACTGTAAGCAATAAATTTTGTTTTCTTTATAAATTATGCAGTTCCAAGTATTATTGTTATAAGCAACAAAAACGGACTAATACAGAAAATTGGTACCGAAGAGTGGGGTGTTGCTTATAACAGATATTTGAAAATGTGGAAGCAGCTTTGGAACTGGGTGTTAGGCAAGCGTTGGAGGAGTTTGGAGGACTCAGAAGAAGACAGAGACAAGGGAAAGTTT
>NW_007905163.1:0-500 GCF_000696425.1 Galeopterus variegatus
TGAGAAGACCATCCCAAGTTTTAAAACAAGAAAATGTTTGGAATAAACGCTTTAGGAAAGAGATAGTCAATGGAATTTCTGGAGGAAGAGGGAGTGGAGGTTGTGTGTGCAGGTGTGGGTGTTGCTGGGCTTCTGCCATTAGCTTCATGTGGTAATCTTGGAACTTGAAAATATGAACCCTGAGAGGCTGTCACAGAAGTGAACTGAGTAGTTAAATTGAGAGGTGATAAAGGCAGGGATAAAAAGTTAAGCAGAGATGCAACTGTAGTGCAGTGGAGCACATGGACAGATCTGCAGAAGCGGTTTTAATGTGTTTTTAATGTGTTTGTAAAAGCTGTGGAAATCTTGGCATGCTGCCCAAACCATCAGGGCTTCACGCAAGTAGGTCAGGAGAAGGCTTGAGACAGTTAGATGAACAGTATGGGGCATGCTATCATCAACTGAAGGGGAAATAAAGTTTATTAATTAGGGGAATTAATTGGATAGATGTGACTTTTGCC
>NW_007905164.1:0-500 GCF_000696425.1 Galeopterus variegatus
AAATAAAAAACACAACAGAGAGTTTAACCAGCAGGCTTGTCGAAGTTGAAGAGAGAACCTCCGAACTTGAAGATGGGCTGTTAGAAATAACACAAGCAGACAAAAAAAAAATAAAAAATAAAAAAAGAAAGAAAAAGAAAAAGAAAATAGAATCAAAGGCATTGAAGAAAATCTGAGAGAGATATCAGACAACCTTAAGCACTCAAATATCCGAGTCATGGGTATCCCAGAAGGGGAGGAAAAAGGAGATTGCATTGAAAACATATTCAACAAAATAGTGGCAGAAAACTTCTCATGCATAGGAAAAATCACAAATCTTCAGATCCAGGAAGCTCAATGATCTCCAAACATATTCAACCCAAAAAGGTCTTCTCCGAGACATGTTATAGGCAAATTGGCAAGACTCAAAGACAAAGAGAGAATCTTGAGAGCTGCAAGTGAGAAGCATCAAAGCACCTATAAGGGAGCCCCAATCAGGCTAACATCAGACTTTTCATCAC
>NW_007905165.1:0-500 GCF_000696425.1 Galeopterus variegatus
CTACACCTGGAGATACAACGATGAATAAGGCATTGCCAGCACCCTGAAGGGATCACGAGGATCTAGGGGAAGGAGAGGAATATTAATCAGTGAAAGCAGGGGGACTGGGTGTGTTTCTGAAGATCACTCCAGGAAGAGTATGAATTAGGGTTTGGAAAGGGAGGACGTGGCTAGTGGTTGAAGCTGCTGCAGAGGTTCTGGCAGCACACCATGATGGATTAGAGCACAAAGCCCAGAACCACTTTCCCTGGGTTCAAACCCTGGATCTAGTTCCTCCTAGGTATGGAAACCTCCCTGTGCCCCAGTGTCTCCACCTGTGAAACTGAGGTCATGACAGCGTCGCTGCCACGGGCTCACATGAGGACTGAGACAACTGTGTGAAGCCCTCAGAACAGGCCTGGGACACTCCCAGCACTGCAGATATGAAAGCAGGTTTTGTCGTTATCTTTATTAGCTTGGTAAATGGGGACTGGCTGGAGCAGAGAACGGGAGAACTTTCA
>NW_007905166.1:0-500 GCF_000696425.1 Galeopterus variegatus
AAGCTAATAAAAAGTAAGGCAATCCCTAATCTGTCTGGAGAGAAAGCAAAACATTATTTATGAAAGAAAAAGTGATCCTATTTTACCACATTGCTCAGCTGTGATTGTAACTAATGTAGTACTAACGTAAACTCAGAAAATTATCTATCCCAAAACCACAATATAGAAATATTGTGAATATGGGGGTAGAAAATGGAAAGGAAGCTCAGGCTATGGGTTAAGTGAGGGAAGGAAAGAGAACAGATTCCTCCTCACTTCCACAGTCGGATATCGATTCTATATTATTTAAAGGCATTGATGTAATTCCTAAGATAATCATACACAGGAGCTCAAAATGGTTGTTTCTGAGGAGTGAGAAATAGGGGCGAGGAGGTGGGTACTGTTATTCTTCTGGTTAAAAAAACCCAACTCTTTGAAATTTCTGACCTACTAAATTATTCCCATCTATAATTTTGTTTAAAATTAAAGCTAAAATAAAAAGAAAGGATCAAAAGATGTAA
>NW_007905167.1:0-500 GCF_000696425.1 Galeopterus variegatus
AAAGGAAAGGTCAGACTTCAACAGATAATTCCTGTTTCCATGGAAACTGACCCAGGTTAGGGGGAAAAAAAAAAACTGTATGTACTTAGAAATAATCACAGATTCAAAAACTCCATTGCTTTCCTTTGACAAGTGTAGTGATCTAAATCCTACCTGAGAAAGGACCAATTTATACGTTGGTCTTAACTGAGAATTTCAAGTATTGGTCCTAATTTTTCTCTTTTTAACAGCCATCTGTATATTCTATTCAGTGTCACACTCCTCCAAATAAAAAGTCACTACTAAAATGAAACAAATATTTTCAGTGAGGCAAATTACTTGCTTATTACACATACTTTTTCACTAGTGCTCATAAACTTTTATTTCTTCTGTTTCGTGGAAGAATGAGCAAGATATTGAATGGTTTAATCTTACACCATTGGGGCCGGCCTGGTGGTGTACTGGATAGTGCGCCGCTTGGGAAGTGCAGCGGCGCTCCCGCCCGAGGGTTCGGATCCCAC
>NW_007905168.1:0-500 GCF_000696425.1 Galeopterus variegatus
TGGTTATTTGCATATGTTTTCTGGAGAAATGTCTGCTCAAATCCTTAGCCCATTTTTGAATTGGGGTTTTTGTTTTTGGTGGGAGTTATGTTTAATGTGCATATCTTTCTGCTCTCCAAGATATCTGGGATATTTTTGTATTCATTTTGATATTTTATATCTAACATATCAAGAAAATACTCCATAGAAAATTGTTTCATGTTTTCATAATTAATTGCCCATGTGATGGATCTTTCTTTGCAATAGATGAAGCAGATGATTCCAAGTTGCCTCCCCTGTATCTGGGCTGTTTTCAGAGTGTGCTCCTTCTGTTTCTGTATGGCAAATTTCCAGAGAAGAATGGCTGACTAGACTAATGGGATGTGATATAGGGGTGAGATTCCCTGTTTTAGTCTGTTTCTGTTGCTTATAACAAAATAAGTGGAACTGAGTAATTTATAAGAAAATGAAATTTATTGCTTACAGTTTTGGAGGCTGGGAAATCCAAAGTCCAGGGAACA
>NW_007905169.1:0-500 GCF_000696425.1 Galeopterus variegatus
TCTTTGATAGCTTCTTTACATGGAGTATAAACAGGACTTTATATTTATAATGAGAATAAAATGTTACTTGAGACGTTCTACTAGTAGGCTTGATTACATTATTGTTTTTATTATTGTTGGTTAAGGGAATATTTTTCTTCTCATCTTTTTGTTTCATTATTGGTGACATCATGTTAAGATAATTTTCTATACCCTGGACTACACAGAACATGGTCTACTAACACTTTGTGAGAATGCTACATTTTGTGCCTAACACAAAAATAAAGAAATTTTATGTCAAATAATTCATATCGTGAAAATATATATATATATATATATATAATTTATAATGGTGTATCTTGCACCATTGAGTATATTTCTATTTTGACTAGGCAAAAATAAAACCCAAATATTAATTTACACTTGTGCACCTCTAATAAGTTGTCTATTTTCAATTTTTAACACTTAATATCTTGACTTTTTTCTCCCCTGTGCACATATCTTCAATTTTTAGTGCCATA
>NW_007905170.1:0-500 GCF_000696425.1 Galeopterus variegatus
TCAAAGAAATCAAAAAGAAAATCATGAAGTATTTTGAGATGAATGAAAATAAAGACACAACTTACCAAAACTTATGAGTTGCAATTAAAGCAGTGCATAGTGGAAAATTAATAGATAGCTGTCTAAATGAAATAAGAAAGATTTCAATAAATAACCTAACTTTTCTCCTTAAGACACTGAAAAAAAAATCTGAGGCTAAAGCAAGGAAATAATAAAAGCAAGCAAAAGAAAGGAAATAATGAAGATTATAGTGGAAATTAATTTAATTGAGAACAGAAAAACAATAGAGAAAATCAATGGAACCAAAAAAATAGTTCAATAAAATTGACAAACATTTAGCTACATAGATCAAGGAAAAAAGAGAGGGCTCAATTTACTAGAATTTAAAATGAAATAGGGGACATTATTACTGAACCTACAGATATAAAAATTATTATAGTGGACAAAGAAAAATTCCAAAAAAGACTTACTCATGGAAAAATAAACAATTTGAGTACACT
>NW_007905171.1:0-500 GCF_000696425.1 Galeopterus variegatus
AATACACTATTTATGCAATCAGGAAGCAAAATCTAAGATGGCAGCAGAAAGCATTAAATTCTATTAATATATCATAGTTTATCATTAGAGAATAAGCTAAATCTTCTGTAATTGATATATATATATGTGTGTGTGTTTGTGTGTTGTGTGTGTGTGTATATCACAGCACCTGTCACATAGAAGCCACTCAAATCTTTTTGTTGAATCAATGACTGCTTAGACCTCTAGCTGACTATTTTCCTTATTCAGTTGTGGTTATTACATTAAATTTTGGCTACTATGTTCAAAACTTTGTAATCTCTCTATAATATCTATTTGAATCTAATCTCTCACAAACCATTTCCTTCTATTCCTAAAAACAACACCAGCAACTTCCCTTATCTTCCAGATTGTATGGCAGTGAGGAAATCCCCTCTGATATTTTCTATTAAAGAAAAATTTTTTAAAGAATACATGAAAGTTAATTTATAATTAGCAAGGACTCCAAATCATTCTGTACA
>NW_007905172.1:0-500 GCF_000696425.1 Galeopterus variegatus
ATCCCATGTGGAGACTGGTTCCCACTCACTGGCTGAGCGCGGTGCGGGCGCAACACTGAGGACTGCGATCCCGTTGCCGGTCAGTAAAAAAGACAAAAAAAAAAAAAAAAGACAACAGGACACTGAGGGGAGGACCAGAGTGGTAGAAAAGACTCAGGTGAACAAAGGAAGAAAAGAGACTGGAGAGGAAACTGGGGAATCCAAGGAGGGACCGTCAAGTCTCCCTTCAGTCCATCATTGTCAGAGGGCTGGCCTCCTCGAGGGCTGGGGAAGGGAGTGGTTGGAGAAGCATTTGTAGGCCTTGTTGCTGGTGCACTGTGGCCCCTGTGGGATGGGATATAGTTCTACTTCTTGACTTTGGACAACAGTTCATCAAGGTCTGACTATGTCATTCCTTCCTGAGCCTTTGATTCCCCCAAACTATCATTTCACACCAGCTGTGGGTTAACATCACTCTGGTTCTGTGGTTTCAGCTGAGCTGACAGGGGGTGGGGGGGTGG
>NW_007905173.1:0-500 GCF_000696425.1 Galeopterus variegatus
CAGAGTAGTAGTGAGAATCATAAAAATATCATGCCAGGTGAGATCATAAGACTGGGTGATATATCTGAATTCCTTAAGCTATGTGTCCAGGTCAGACTGGAAAGATCCCAGTCATTTTTGCTTTGGGAGAGATCAGAAAGAGAAAAGGGGATATGGACCTGGACAATTCCCCCTGTCCCTGCTACTTCATGGAGGGGGTATAAAGGAGCTGGAGCTGAGGTGGTGTTGTTACCTGACAAAGGGGGAGGAGGAGAGGAGTTAGGTGGCTGAGGATGAGCATCTCAAGACCAGGTATGAGGAGGAGAGAGAAGAGGTGAAGGGGCTGGTGAAGGATCTGGAGTGTAAGGAGGTGTTTGGGGAGCAGAGTGGTCTGACAGGTCAAAAGATTGATCCAAGTGTGGAAGCGGAGGTCGGGCATGAGCCAGGAGAATTTGAGATGTAGGACAGTTTTGACAGAGAGAAGGACATGTTCAGAGATAGAAGAAGGCTTAAACATAAGG
>NW_007905174.1:0-500 GCF_000696425.1 Galeopterus variegatus
GCCATGTTGGAGAGAGGAAAATCAGGTGGGAGAGAGAGTGGGTGTGTTTCCCAGGATGAGCATCATTTGAGCTGGGTCCCCGGGGTGGGCAAGACTCTGAGGATGAGAATGTGGTAGTTAAAAGCAGAACAGGAAGGGCTCTGGATATCAGGTTGAAATGCTGGAGATATTTATTTGTTTGTTTGTTTATTTCTGAGTGGGCCTGTGCCCAGCCCTTCCTTCCCACTGTGCCTCGACACCATCCCCCGGCTGAGGCTGAGGCAGTGATGAGCTGTCCCCTCCCCAAACCCCAGGGGTTGGGGCTGGGGCTGGGTTGAGGGTGGGCTAAGCGAGGGCGGGCTAAGGAAGGGGCAGGAGGACCAGAGTGGGGTCCCAGGGGACAGCATGGTCTGGAGGGACAGCAGGGGGTGGTGGGGTGTAGAGGGTATGGTGGGGGCACATGGGGCTGGTGGGTGTTAGGTTCACTGAGATGGAATAAAGAGAGATACCTGAACCAGGAG
>NW_007905175.1:0-500 GCF_000696425.1 Galeopterus variegatus
AAATTCTATGGCCCAGAGTTTCAAGTGACATGCATACACTTCTGCTTAAATTCTCATGTGAAACAACCTAGTCACATGGCCACTGCCAGTTTTAAGAGCAGCTAGACAAATATAATCTCTGGCTGGGTTGTCATGAGAGCATCTCGTACAATAGAATCTTACAATATTTAGAGGTGATAAGTTTATTATAACATCACATTGTGAATAAGGTTGACAGCAGGGGGATATTGGATGTTGGGATGTTTTAGGATACTATTGATGACCTTATATTGAAAATGCATAATATAAAATAAATGATATAAATAAATAAAAGCAGTTGTTTTTATTGCTCAACATCATTTATTTTATATCATGAATGTGCTGTATAAATTGTTCAGTAGCACAGTGATATTTTCCAACATCCCCCTCCCTTCAAACCTATTCACACTATAATGTTTCGTACAGCAATATGTTTTTGTAAACATTAAGCAATGGAAAAAAAATAGAATCTTTCTTTCAAT
>NW_007905176.1:0-500 GCF_000696425.1 Galeopterus variegatus
GGAACAATCACCACCCCACTACTCACTGCACTTTAACTGCCCAGCCATCCTTCACTCCTTCAAACATGCCAGCCTCTTTTGCACCTGACAATCTTCACCTTTGCTGTTTCTGCTGCCAAGAATACTACTTTCCCTAACTCTCCACATGGCTGATCATTTCTTGGCTATCAAGTCTCCACTTAAGTGTCTCCTCAGAAAGATCTTCCCTGACCACCACAGCTAAAGTAGACCCCTGTGGTATTCCCCTCCCAAAGCTTCCCCCTCTTTTCTTTCACACAACTTATGGAAATGTGTATTTGTGCATTTGTTTACTTGTTGTCTGGCACACAATTTGTTAAGTTCTGAGAGGCTGAGAACCGCGTCTACTGTGTTCACCAGGGTGCATCCAGGGCCTAGAATCTACCAGGAGTTTAAGTCATTCTTTTTAAATGAGTGAACGCGTTCTCCACTTAAAGCCCCCATGCAGAAGGACACAAATGGGGGTTTGCAGAAAAAATCCA
>NW_007905177.1:0-500 GCF_000696425.1 Galeopterus variegatus
ACGTTAGTAATCCTTTCATTTTAAATTAAATAAAAAAAGGAAAATACTACTTGGAAAAAAATGACAATGGACAGCACTGTTTTTCAGTGTGCATGTGTGTAATTTCAAATTATTTCTCTGTTTTCTTGAAACGTATTTACTATATAATTGATGAGGCACAGAGTTATAGTTCAATACATTTATATAATGTGTGATGGTCAGGATTATTAGGATATCATCATTGCAAAATTACTCTTTTCTTTGTGATGTGAACATTTGATTTCCTCTCTGCTAGCCATTTGATGACAGGCAGTAATTACTGTTAGTTATAGATGCCTCGTTCGGCTGTATACCAATAGACCTTTCCTATCTAGCTGTGACTCTGTGACCACTAACCAACTTCTCACTATTCCCCTGCTCCCCACAACTTTCCTACCTTTAGTAATGGCAGTTCTACTCTGTCCTTCTAAATGTTCAAATTATTACTATTTTAAAAAATTTGTACATATATTTTGCTCCCA
>NW_007905178.1:0-500 GCF_000696425.1 Galeopterus variegatus
GACCGGTCCGCTCACTGGTTGAGCACAGTGCGGGTGCGACACTGAGGGTTGCGATCCCGTTGCCAGTCACGGTACGGGCGCGACACCAAGGGTTGCGATCCCGTTACTGGTCACGAAAAAAGACAAAAAAGGAAAAAAAAAAAAGAAGCAGAGGCATTTGTTTTGTTCACCAGTGTATTCCTTGTTTCCAGACACAAGGTTAGCAAACCTTTCTGTAAAGGGCCAGATAGTAAATATTTTAGTCTTTGTGGGATAGATAGTCTCTGTCTCAAACATTGCCATTGTGGTCTGAAAGCAGCTATAGACCATATGTAAAACAAATGGGGGTGGCTGTGTTTCAACACAACATTATTTACAAAAATAGACCAGGCTGGATTTGACTTGTGGGCTATAGTTTGCTGACAGTATCTGGAACATAGTAGGCTCCTAAAAAATATTTGTTGGGGCCGGCCCGGTGGCGCACTGGAGAGTGCGCCACTTGGGAGCGCGGCGGCGCTCCC
>NW_007905179.1:0-500 GCF_000696425.1 Galeopterus variegatus
CCTCAGGTCATCTGCCCATCTGCATGTGGCACTCTTTTCTTGGGTTTATACAGCACCCATCCAGCCATCGGTTTAAGTGGCCCCCTTTGAGCCATTTGCCTTCAGACAAACGCAATGTGCATTTACTACATTGTCTCTAAAGCACGTTACACCATCCACCTCCTAGGTATCATAGCTGCAGCAGCCAGGGGCTCTCCCCATTTCTGCTGCTTTACTACCTCAATTTCTTGTGCACAACAGGCTGTGCCTGGAGATGCATGGTTTTCCCCAACTCACCACTGGGTTGGCCATCTTCCTTGGTGTGAGAGGCAGGAGTGGCCAGCCACTGCACATTGTCCTCCAGGACATTTATCCGCACTTCCAAAAACTATGCTTTCTGCTGCAAATCTCGATCAGTTTGCAGCATAGTTAGCAACAGCCAGGCTCCAGTCAGCAGAACAGTGGCCACCAGGCACCACATGCTTAAGGATAGCCACATTTCCTCCCCTTCCAAGGGTTTT
>NW_007905180.1:0-500 GCF_000696425.1 Galeopterus variegatus
CCCTAAAAGATAATGAAGGTTTTGTTTGTTGTTTGAATCTTTAATGTCTACGGGAAGGGCTTTACCTTGAGGTTGTCCTCTCCCTGTGAGGCAGAGTTTTTGACATCAGATCAACAGGCAGAAAAACAAAACAAAACAAAACAAAAAAACAATGACCTTGATCCTCAGGGCTTATTTCCTACTCACAAAACCTGAAGGTTTGGGAGGAAAAATGAAGACGAAGGGAGGCGAGGGAGGAAAACGAGAACAGGTTGGTGCTCTGAACCCACACAGAAAAGGTATCATCTGCAATCCCCAAATTATTTCAAATCTTAAAGAAAGAAAAAGTAACGTGTCTCGCAGTCTCTCTTCATAAAGTTCAGACTCCAGCTTTACGACTTGGTATATCATAAGCAGCGTGGCTCTCGGCGGCCCAGCCGATGGAGGGGTGAGCGCAGGTGTGCGCAGCCCACGTCGCCTCCCAAGCAGGCGTGGCTGCCATTCGGGATGGGCAGCAGGTG
>NW_007905181.1:0-500 GCF_000696425.1 Galeopterus variegatus
CAAAATTTAGTGGCTTAAAACAAATATTTATCATATAGACAGTTCCAGACACAGTTCTGTGTGTCAGGAATCCAGGCATGGCTTAGCAGGGTACTTCTGGCTCACAATCTCTTACAAGGCTTCATTAAAGATATTAGCTAAGGCTGCAATCATCTCAAGGCACAACTGGGGGAGGACTCACTTCTGAGCTTACTTGCATAGCTGTTGGCTACTCATGTGTCCTTACCGGCTATTGCTGGAGATATAAGTTCTTTGCCACATATGCCACTCCATAGAGCTATTCACAAAATGGCAACTTGTTCCCCGCCCCACTGCCAAGCAAGATCTCTGAGAAAGGCAAAGAGCAAGACAGGGTACCCAAAATGGAAGCGGCAGTCTTTTTGTAATCTAATCTCAGAAATGATATCCTATTACTTCTGCATATTCTACTCATTGGACATGAGTCAATAAGCCCAGCCCACACTCAAGGGGAGGGGAATACAATAGGCCATAAATACCAG
>NW_007905182.1:0-500 GCF_000696425.1 Galeopterus variegatus
CAAAGTGGTTTTGATTTGTATTTCCCTGATGATTAGTGATGTTGAGCATCTTCTCATATACCTCTGTTGGCCAATTGTATGTCTTCCTTTGCGAAATGTCTATTCAGATCCTTTGCCCATTTTTTAAATTGGATTATTTGTTTTTTGCTGTACAGTTGTCTAAGCTCTTTGTATATTCTGGATATTAATCTCTTGTCAGATGCTCAGTTTGCAAATATATGCTCCCATTCTGTAGGATGTCTTCTCACTCTATTGATTGTTTCCTTTGCTGTGAAGAAGCTCTTTAGTTTGATATAATCCCATTTGTTTATTTTTTTTCTTTTGTTGCCTGTGCTTTGGGGGTGTTATTCATAAAGTCATTGCCCAGTCCTAAATCCTGGAGCATTTCCTGTATGTTTTCTTCGAGAAATTTTAAAGTTTCAGGCCTTATACTTAAGTCTCTAATCCATTTTGAGTTGATTTGGGTATATAGTAAGAGGTATGGATCAAGTTTCATTCTT
>NW_007905183.1:0-500 GCF_000696425.1 Galeopterus variegatus
GATTTATAAGAAATAGGTATATATGAAACACTTAAAACCAAGTTTTGGTTGAACAGGGGTCTTTCAGAAAGAAAGAGGAAAATTAGCTATCATTTCTTGACCAAAGACCACCTTCAGTAGCTTAAGGGATTTGGAGACAGTTAAAACAGTTGATGCAAAAAATATCATAAAACAAACAAAAAAAAAACCATCAAAGCCAACTAAACACCTTTCACCTTCCTGTTGCTAGTCCCTGAAATCACTTCAGAGCCAATTTTCAAGGTGAACCAAGAGGAACATTGGAGCAAACCCCACCCAGCCTGGCCAACTTCATCAGACTCTAAC
This sequence comes from Galeopterus variegatus, assembly GCF_000696425.1. Taxonomy (NCBI): domain Eukaryota; kingdom Metazoa; phylum Chordata; class Mammalia; order Dermoptera; family Cynocephalidae; genus Galeopterus; species Galeopterus variegatus. Next base: position 325 of record NW_007905183.1, read on the forward strand.
TGAGGCCATCAGCTATGTTGTGCCCTGACAAGACTCTTTTCTACTTATTAGTTAGCCTGATTTTGGTGGGGGAGGTTTTAAGAGCCACAGAGACCAGAGAAGCTTTAAATAATGAATTGTCCAGTATACAACTTATATCTCAATAAATCTGTTTTTGTTTCTTTTTTTTTTTTTTT
>NW_007905184.1:0-500 GCF_000696425.1 Galeopterus variegatus
TCACAGAACATTCTCAGCTCTTTACTGTCCTTACCCTTCCTCCTCTCATTTTTTCTCCCACTAGCTGTTTGCAGAAAGAAAAAACATCTGGAAGAGAAAGATAAAACCCTTCTATAAAAAATGATCAAAGCCCACTCTGATTGGAGGTGTCCCGGCTGCTGCCAAGTTTCACATCTCAGACCCCAGTAGCCCGGCAGGGCAGTCAGTGTCACAGGGTTGTCTCTGTGCAAGTGGGAGGGGAGGCCTCTCATTCCTCCTCTGACTTCCCACCTGCTCAGCTCCCCGGCCACACCGTCGCCCTGCAGTGCTGCCAGAGGGAAAGAAAAACACCGCACCCGGCGTCCATGGCCACAGCTGAGACTTCTAGGTGGAGGTGGGGAGAACTGGGATGGAGGAAAATTCTTTCTAAATGAGAAACAGCTGATGAGGAAATGAGAGGGGATGTTTCTTGTGTCTGATAATTTGGGATGTCACCAGCACCAGTTTACATTTGCTAAACA
>NW_007905185.1:0-500 GCF_000696425.1 Galeopterus variegatus
ATGGCTAAAGAAAGCTATCTGAACAGAACAGAAACAGAAATGGAATCTGGGAACATTATCAAAGAATAAAATGACTGATAAACCAAAATATGGATAAATACATAGAATTTATTTCTCTATTTGTGTTTTCTAATTTATGCTTTATGATGGAAAAGATATATAACACCACCTGATGCAGTTTTAAATGCATGTATTTAGAGGAAATCTTTAATACAATTAAATTGTGAACAGGATAGGGTAAAGGGATGTAAAGGAAGGTATGGTTTGTATACTTCACTTGAATGGATGAAATGATTACATAAATAGAGTTGGATGTGTTATACATATACACAATATAATACCTAAGCAACCACTAAAAAAGCTATACAAAAACACTATATAAAAATCAAAATGGAATTGTAAAATATGTTAAAGAAGTTCACATGAAGGAACTAAAAAGAAAAATGATAAATGTTAAAAAACAAACCAAAAAAGAGAGAACAGAGAAAACCAAAATAAAA
>NW_007905186.1:0-500 GCF_000696425.1 Galeopterus variegatus
GATCACAGGTGTCACCGTCTCATCACCTTGGCCATAGAATGTGACCTATTCAAGGGAGCAGCTATTCCACCCTGTCCACAGGGACAGTGTTACACAGAATGTGCACCCCTGGGGGTAGGGATCTCGCGGCCATCTCAGAACTCTGCCCACCACAGCCCACAGAAGTCTCAGCATTCCTGAGGGCCTCAGTCAAGAGCACTGACTCTTCATTAATTATGAATCTCACCTAGCAACTATTGCCAAGCAACAACTCTTCAGAAAGAGACATCAAAACATTCGGTGGATGCTCCACAGTTGGAATGAGGAATACGTGCGGGTGGGTGCTGGGCTCAGGCCTGCGCACTTCCTCTCTACAGGCCACACTGAGTGTCGGGGAGTCGGGCTGGTCTCAACCTGTTGTGGGACCTTGAGAAAGTCACCTTACTCCTCTGGACACCAGGTTCCCGTCTGTCAAACTGGGATCCCATCTGAGGTGCCTTCCTTGGAAGGACTCAGGGAGG
>NW_007905187.1:0-500 GCF_000696425.1 Galeopterus variegatus
ATATATACAGTGAGTGTTCCAGGATGGATAAAGAAATATAAGAGCTTTATTCTGCAAGTTTATTATAATAGATACAACAAATGTATATAAGAAGGTAAATAATAACAATTCATATCATATCATCCTAAACATAGACTTTTAAAAATGGATTTATTATTTCTACTATACAGATAAGGTTTCCAGCAATGAATAATATTACTAACAGCAGCCAATTAGCAGAGCTTACATGTACCTGGAAATGTTCCAAGGGCCTCACATATTTTGATACATCTCATCCTTACACTTGTGTGACCATGAGAATCCATTCATGAGGTCAGAGCCCTCATGGCCTAATCACCTCCCGAAGACCCCACCTCTTAATACTGTTGCATTGGGGATTAGGTTGCAACATGAATTTTGGAAGGACTCAAACTTTGAAACCATGGCAGCCCCTATGCCGCAGAGCCTGCTGAAATTATTCAAACTAACCCATTCTAAACCTGCTTACCCTGCCTTGCCCG
>NW_007905188.1:0-500 GCF_000696425.1 Galeopterus variegatus
GGTCACAAGAAATTTCATAGGAATTTCGATGGAATTTCATAACTCCAGACTTTAGACTTTGTAGTTCTTAAGTCTCAAGGAAAATTTCATTATTCATTTACCCATTTCTTCACTAAATATTTATTAGGAATCAATAATTTGTATCCAACTATTCAGTGAATCTCCAGTGTTGTGATTCAGACCACCAACAGCTCTTAGCACAGCCCTGACATGTTCCCAGTGCTTGTCCAGTGGAAGCTGCCTCTGGTCTTTCTCACTCTGCCCTGTCGAACATGTAAGAGTCAATTGCTGTCAACAATGCCTCCCTCCCAGGTGATTGATCAGGCATAGCTTCCATATTACTCTTTTAATCCCAAACTACCTGATCTTATCTCTCTGTTCCTTTTCTCCCAGTTCCACACCTGGCTTTTTGAACCCAGCCACTGGCTCCTCTTAGTTCGTTGACCTATTTGGGCTTTTACATACTTAGCTTTTGATTCAGATTTTAGCTCTGTAGGCTC
>NW_007905189.1:0-500 GCF_000696425.1 Galeopterus variegatus
TGGGAAGGTAGGAAAACAGAGTGTGGCAGAAATCCCGTGCTTTTCTGGAGCATTAGTGGGGGATAAGGTACAAAGATAAATTGGAGCCAGATTGTCAAGGGCCTTCTGTGACTGGCAAAGGGCAGGCCAAAAAACTTGTAGTACATTTTCCTGTTAAAATTTTAGGGCTTTTCTTTCTTTTTTCTTTTTTTTAGAAGGGAAGTAATATAATTAAAGAAAAGTCAGAATATAATACTCGATTCTTTATCTACTTGGTGGTTGTAGTGGATTGAATTTTGTCACCCCAAAACTCACTGAAGCTTGAATTCTGTTCCCCAAGTTTTATGTATTAGAAACCTCGTCCCTACTGTGATTGTTAAGAGGGTGGGAAACCTATTATGCTAATTGAAAGGTGGAGCCTTGAAGAGGTGATTAGATTGTAGGACCCTGCCATAGTGAGTGGATTAATAATCGTGGTTATGGGCGTGGTTCTGAGGGCTTTAAAAGGTGATGAGTGCATG
>NW_007905190.1:0-500 GCF_000696425.1 Galeopterus variegatus
GTGTATGTGTGTGTGCATGTGCATATGTGCATGTGCGTGTGCATGTGCATGTGTGTATGTGCGTGTGCATGTGTGTATGTGTGTGCATGTGCATGTGTGTATGTGTGTGCATGTGCATGTGTGTGCGTGTGCATGTACATGTGTGTATGCGTATGCATGTGTGTATGTGTGTATGTGTGTGTATCTGCGTGTGCATGTGCATGCATGTGTATGTGTGCATGTGCATGTGTGTATGTGCATGCATGTGCATGTGTGTATGTGTGTGCATGTACATGTGTGTATGTGCGTGTGCATGTGCATGTGTGTGTGCATGTGCATGTGTGTGTGCATGCACACGTGTGTATGCGTGTGTGCATGTACATGTGTGTATGTGCATGTGTACGTGCATGTGTGTATGCGTGTGTGCATGTACATGTGTGCATGTGCGTGCATGTGTGTGTGTGTGTGCATGTGCATGTGTGTATGTGCGTGTGCGTGTACATGTGTGTGCGTGCGTGCAT
>NW_007905191.1:0-500 GCF_000696425.1 Galeopterus variegatus
TCCATGAAATAAGAGTTATGCTTAGCTGTGAGCTTTTTGAAACAAAGTATTCTTCATTTAGTGCAAAACATTTGTAGTCAGAAGTTTGAAAATGTCATGCAGTAGAGATGATTAGTTTTAATATAAATGGAAGGGTACCATTGAAGGCAAATTTAAGATAAGTGCTTGGTTTTGTTTTAAAACTTGGATATTTTCTACTACTACAAAAAAAATAGAATTAAACATTTGCAATTAACAAAGTTGAATACTATAATTGTGACACTTTCAAACTATAATATCAGCTAGATTTCTATAACATCAACTCACATAAGGTGAAGAATATAATATTCCACCGAGAACTTCGGTGGCTGTTTTTCTCTTCTACGTTCACTTTGTATCACACCACGGAATTGGAATTCAAGAGATGAGCCTGTATTTCTAATCGTGTTGATATTTCCCATGTAGTTTCTTAGTCAGCTCCTTGGATTCTTCACACAAAACGATAAAAGGTCATCAATTAT
>NW_007905192.1:0-500 GCF_000696425.1 Galeopterus variegatus
TGTTAGCAAGGCTGTTATATAGGACTGTTCAGGACAGATGGAACTGCCTGGCTGCTTCTCTGGGAGGGGCAGTGCACTTTATTTTCACCAGCTTGAGGGCGTATTGGTTAGGGTAGAGACCTGTGAGTTGTTTTTTTCTGGGTTGGGGGCTTAGGTGGACACAACTCAGTCAGCTGCTGGGACTGGGAGGTCGGTGGAGGAATGGGGAGAGGTCTGCCTGAAGTGGGTCTGCCTGTCTAATTTCTGGCTGGGGATGGGGGGGGGTGCATCAGTTCAGCCAGACTAGGGTTAGTTTCTCAGACTGTGGAACTATAGTTACAGCCACTGTGAACCCAGACTTCAAGCCTTCATGATCAGGACATTGTAGCCTGGGAAAAGGGAAGAGGCTTCAGGCTACTGGTTGCAGGGCAAGGCGTGCTCCTACAAAGGCTCCGGTTTTAAGATGGTACCATCCTACTTTGGCTTGGATCACGAGGGTGGGGGTTGAGGAGCATAGAGTT
>NW_007905193.1:0-500 GCF_000696425.1 Galeopterus variegatus
ATAATTGCCCAGAGCAACATCATGGAGCTTATCCCTTATGTTTTCTTCGAATAGTTTTACACTTTTAGGTCTTATATTTAACTCTTTAATCTATTTTGAGTTGATTTTTGTCTACTATGTGAGATAAGGATCCAAATTCATTCTTTTGCCTATGGATATCCAGTTTTTTCAACACCATTTGGGGAAAAGACTGTTCTTTCTCCATTGTGTTACCTTTATCAAAAATCAATTGGCCATAAATGTGTCACTTTATTTCTAGGCTTTCTAACCTGTTCCATTGGTCAATGTGTCCATTTATGTCTATACCATGCTGTTTCAATTACAATAGCTTTATGATGTATTTGGAAATCTGGGAGTGTGATGAGTTTGGGTTTTTTCTTTTTCCTCAAAATTACTTGGGCTGTTCAGGTTCTTTGATGGTTCTATAAGAATTTTAGGATTTTTTTTTTCTATTTCCATGAAAAATGACATTGGGATTTTGGTCGCATTAAATCTTTAGA
>NW_007905194.1:0-500 GCF_000696425.1 Galeopterus variegatus
CAAGGGGCTCTGGAAGAGGGGGTCGGGGCCCCGGCTCTACCACCAGCTGTGTGTCCTCAGGCGAGCTGAGCTGGCTTCTCCAGGAGGGGACAAACAGCCCCCCATCTTCAAAATGCTTGTGTTGGGCTTCATCTACATTCACACAAGCAAGCCTTTCATGGAGACACCCTAAGTAACCGTCCGCCTCTTCCCCACCTGTAACAATCTGTCCTAACTTTCTAGCCTCGTGGTTTAACTATTGTGGTGCCCGTATGAGCCCTTCACTCGGGAAGACGTTGACCTCAATTGCAAACCACAGAGATTAACATGGAAACCCTGCTGGGGGTCCCAAGAGAAGCAATGGTGCTGGACGGAGAACAGACTTAGATAATGGCCCACCGAGCTGTCTCTTCACGTGCTGCTCGGCCCTGAGAACAAATCATCTTTCCACACATTCACGCTTGTTTTCAAGTGGTGGATCGTATATTCTCTCTCCTGTTCCACATATGGGCACACGCCCT
>NW_007905195.1:0-500 GCF_000696425.1 Galeopterus variegatus
TGAGTGCCGCGTGACAGAATGATTCCCCATCTCCACCAGTTTGTTGGCATCTCAGCCCTTTGGGGGTGACCTGCGTGGTGGTGCAGGCCCAGGCCTACCTGGGGAGCTGGGGGCGGGCAGCTTTCCCGTACACCCAGGACCGCTGGGGTGGTCGGGCAGGGGGCCGCAGGGAGAGGGCAGGACCAGAGCTCTGCAACCTCAGCACTCCATGCTGACCTGCCCAGGGAAATTCTGCACGGAGCCAAATTCGGGCCAGTGAATGAGCCCACTGAGTCCCACACCAGTCACAGACAGCCCAGGGGGAGACGGAAAGGCCTCGTTTAATCGGAAACACCTGCTCCTCAATGTCGGCCTGCGCGGGCCTTGGAGAGGGAATCAGAGAGCCCAGTGCCAAGGGTAACTCTCAAGCAGCCGCTTCTCCCAACTCATGCCCTCCCCATTCTCCGCTCCAGGGACGTGTCACCTGGTGGAGAGAATGGGGTGGGGAGGACCCAGGGGGG
>NW_007905196.1:0-500 GCF_000696425.1 Galeopterus variegatus
TATATATATATATATATAAAATTTCTTGATTGTTTTCTTTCCTTTATGGCTTCTATTTGTGTCTATAAACCTAAAAAATGCTTTCTCTTCAGTGAGTGATCATTCTGGGTGCTCACATATCTGCAGATTCAGAGTTAAGTCCTTTGGCAGCAGGGGCCTAATACCTTGAGTGCAGTACTAGTGTAACAACACTAATACGATAGCAATAACTACCTCAGTTTCTAAGAAAAAGCATTTATATATGAATGATGCTTAAACATTCCATTGTTTCTAGAGAGAACTGTGAGGTGTTATGAATTTATCTTCACATGCATTGTAAGGGATACTCCACAAAGGCAGGCATTATTATGTGTTCTGTTGGCTGTTGTGTCCTTGGGCCCTAGAACAGTGCCTGGTACTTAGAAGGAGTTTCATGAACATTGCCGAATGAAAGATATAATTCATTTTAGAGAGGAGAAAGAAGAGAGAGGTAAGTAGTGGGGCAAGTCAGCTCTCCTGGA
>NW_007905197.1:0-500 GCF_000696425.1 Galeopterus variegatus
TTTTTTTTTTTTTTTGTCTTTTTTTGTGGCCGGCAACGGATCGCAACCCTCAGTGTCGCGCTCATACCGGACTAGGACAGGCAACGGGATCGCAACCCCCGGCGCTGCCCCCGCACCTCACTCAGCCAGTGAGCGGCCGGTCTGTATGTGGGATCCGAACCCTCGGCGGGAGCGCCACCGCGCTTCCCAAGCGGCGCACTATCACAGTGCGCCACCGGGCCGGCCCCAAAAACAATATGTTTAAAATTGTATTTTGGGGTATGTGACATATAGAAGTAAAATATATTTGATAATAACTTCACAAAGGAGGTGAGTGGGAGCAAAATTGTATTGGAGTAAGAAAATGAACGCTGACTCAAATACACAGGAAAAAACGAAGAGAGACAACAAAGGTAACCAAGAAGATTAGTAAAATAAACTCCATAAATGTATACTTGCATTCCTTTCTTCTCTCAGCTTCTTTAGTAGACACATAATCATATGAAGCAAAAATGATAAAA
>NW_007905198.1:0-500 GCF_000696425.1 Galeopterus variegatus
CTAAAATGGTATTTTTTAAATAATAGCATTAATAATGTTTTGGGTTCAGTATAACTTAACTGGACTCATGTGGGCTGTGAGCCTCATCAAATTATACCAAGGTTTTGAGTTCCATACAATTAACTTAGGTTGCTTTCACACCTCATAGGTTATAAATTTAGTGTTCTGTGTTGATTTAAAAGCCAATTACAATAAAAACGTTGCCTTCCAGTTTGTATGTTTTCGGTTTTTGTGGCTGGCTGGTATGGGACCTGAATTTTTGACCTTGGTGTTATATAATACCGCACTCTAACCGACTAAGCTAACCAGTCAGGCTTCTTCTAGTTTGTAGCAAAAGGACTTAGGTAAATGTTGGTACCTTTATTACCAAATCTGAACATATTCTAGTATCATAAAATTCAAGTGGTAAATGATGATATTTGTTTCTTTTACTATTAAATTTTTAATTAAAAAAGATAGTAAAATTCTCAAAAATAATACAGCACAAAATTTCCTTCCCT
>NW_007905199.1:0-500 GCF_000696425.1 Galeopterus variegatus
TTGCATAGTGACAGAACAGAAGTGACTAAGGGAGTAGAGTGTGAGTCCCAGGAGAGGAGGGACCTACTACACTGCAGAATCCCACATGGGGACAGAACCTCAGGGGAATAGCCTGCATGATACACCTACGGGGTTGTGCCCTGGTGCCAGGATCCCAGCATCAGCAAGCCTGTCTGGCCCAGCTTGTCATGGAAGTAGTAGTGCCATCTATCTTTCAAGGACCACGAGAAATCAGGTCCAAGAACAGAAGGCCCTCTCCAAAAGTTCAGACTACATGAGACCCTGCGACCACTGCAGGATCCCAAGAGGGTGGAAAAAAAAGATCCACAATGATGGTCAAGATTAAATTTTCAACAATCTCTAGAGCATGGAAATTTGGGGTTAATTTACTTTGATTTTTAAAAGTGAAATAATCCATTGTGTCTTGGTCTGGAGGTTGGGATAGAACTAAGTCTATACACACTACACATACTCATAAAACAAGGCTATTTATACCAGTG
>NW_007905199.1:5940-6140 GCF_000696425.1 Galeopterus variegatus
CCCAACAAGTAGAAATACAATTTCTTGAGGGAGATGTATCTTTCCTCACTAGCATAAAAGTGCTACACCAGGCCACAATCGCCAGCCACCACCTGAACCTAGGCCTCAGCGGCCGGTAGCAGGGACAGATGCAGTTGCGACAGCAGCGCCCAGCACTGCCCCCTGCCTCCCCACACAGGAGGGCTGTCCTCAACACAACC
>NW_007905200.1:0-500 GCF_000696425.1 Galeopterus variegatus
AACTAAACATTAATTCAGCCTCTTCCTCTCATCCTCCATCTGGCGTTTCCCTTTGACTTACCTATTTCTGTTTAAGGTATATACAGGAAAAATACCACTGTTCACAATTTTTCCAAATTCAAGGGCACTTTCCCTCAGTGCCACCCAGAGATATATATCTTTATGGACAACATTCATTAATTTGTTGTTCTTTTCAAATGCCAACAGCATGAAACCTTAAAACCTTTCTATATCTCTTTGATCAGATGTGATCTCTCTCTTCTTAGCACTCTGCACACTTACCGAAGTATATCTTATATTCCAATTTGCACTATGGTGTAATTGTTATTTAATCTATTGCAGAACTCTTGATGAATCAACATCACTGCCCAATTTTCCAGGTGAGACAATATTTCCTCTCAGTTCTTTTTAAAATAGGTGGTTTGCTTTTTCTTTAGAAGGCATCTTAGTTAGCAAAGAAATATAAGCATTTTTTTTACTACTACATTTGAATAGTTTAC
>NW_007905201.1:0-500 GCF_000696425.1 Galeopterus variegatus
TTTTGTCTCCAGAGAATATGAAGTAAGAGGCATCGGCTGTTGACAGATTACTGGTATTTTGTTTGAAAGTGAATATAGAAAGATTTGACATAGATATGCTGGGCCAAGCGCAAGCAGAGCAGTCAGTTTAGAGAGAAAGGATGAGAGAAGGGTCACTGTCAGTCATAGAACCAGACGGAGAGAATGACCCAGTCCCTGACCATCCAGTTCGTCACCCGCTTTTGTGCTTCAGCTCTGTTTTATTTCTTACCCTTGAAGCCCTGAAACCACTTACTGTCTCTGTAAAACATGACCAGAGTTTGTCATTTTTAACCAAGGATCCACTACTATAAAATGTCTTCCAAAAGTCAAATTTCCTTCTGGCAACGATTCTGATTTTTCCAAGATGTCTTAAGGGCACAGGAAGACTTATGCCAGCTATCAATCAATTATTAGTTTGATGTCTATATAAATCATCTAGAATACTAACCTGAATTTATCTCATTGCTGCTAACTTCTTA
>NW_007905202.1:0-500 GCF_000696425.1 Galeopterus variegatus
CTATATTAATTATTAGTTTCTAAACACAAAGGTTTTTGGTTTTGGAGTTTTGGCTCACAAACCTAAAGTCATAAGAAATTTGGGAAATTTGGAAATGAGCCACAAAAAATGAATTTATTGGATTACATTTGTAATTATTACCTTCAAATGAACTTCAGTTACTTGTATATATTGTTTAGCATGCTTTCTCCCAGGAAACATATCTACTTGGGCGGCCAAAGTACAATTGTAATGTTACTTGATGACATGGAATTGGAACAAAAGAAGTTACCTGAAACATCTTAGTGGCTAGTATATCCATATCAAAGCCACAGATCTGCCATTATAGTCAAATTTCTTGTTCACAGGACAGAGATGAAGGCATTTATCCGATAATTGTCTCTAACCTCTCCTTTTTTATGCTTTCGTGGTGAATAATTATGCTTTATGTTGAAATACTGTTTGAGAAATAAATATCTTTTGTTTGTTTGTTTCTCCTACCAAGAAATTTTTGTAATTGT
>NW_007905203.1:0-500 GCF_000696425.1 Galeopterus variegatus
TATCTATTTCAAAAATATTGTGGCTCTAGTTATTATTAATACTTTTGTCTTTTAACTTTTTTTACTAGAGTTTACTAAAGTGATTTATACCACTACTATAATACTAGAGTATTCTGAATTTTATTATATTCTTAACTATAGAGTTTTGTACTTTCATATGTTTTCATGTCATTAGTAAGCATCCTTTCATTTTAACTTGAATAGTTCCCTTTGACATTTCTTGTAAAGCAGGTCTAAGTGATGAACTTCCACAGCTTTGGTTTGTTTTGGAACATTCTCACCTCCCCTACATTTATAAAGGGCAGATTTTCCAGATATATTCTTGGCTGGCAGTTTTTTACTTTTAGCACTTTGAATATATCATCTCCCTCTCCTGGCCTGCAGGATTTCTGCTAAGAAATTTGCTCACAATTTATGAGGTTCTCTTGTATGTGATGAATTGCTTTTTTTTTTTGTCTTTTTCCGTGTCCAGCAACGGATCGCAACCCTCAGTGTTGCCC
>NW_007905204.1:0-500 GCF_000696425.1 Galeopterus variegatus
AATTGTAAAATGGGGCTAATAACAGCACTTCATTCTTATGTATGAAATAGATATTGTGTATGAAGTGCCTTGCACAGTGCCTGGCCAATATGAGGGGCTTGATAAATATTCTCTCCTTGCAGAAATAAAAAGTGATAAAGGAATGAGTCAGAACCCTGGAGAGTGGAGTAAAAAAGAGAGAATAGGACTTAACAACACTGACACTGTTATTAGAGAGATCTTTACTTATTTACAATTTGTATTTGAGCCCCTCCAATTCAATTCTAATTAGACAGTCTCTTAGTCTTGATTATCTATAACATGCTTGAGTTTTCTCATCTCTTCTTACTATTCTGCATCTTTGGGTTATCGTGTTTGTCCATTATTACTGTCTTCCTTAGTACTGCTCTTTTTTTTTTTTTTTTTCCTTTTTATCTTTTTTACTGACCGGTAACAGGACTGCAACCCTCGGTGTTGCGCCCGCACCGTGCTCAGCCAGTGAGCGGGAACCAGTCTCCACA
>NW_007905205.1:0-500 GCF_000696425.1 Galeopterus variegatus
TTATCCATTAGTAGTAAAAATAAATTATTACTAATGGGGAGTTATTGAAGGATTCTGAGCAGGGGAGAATTGGGACCAGAAGGATGGTGTGAGGGAATCTGGTGCCAGTGGGTGGGCTGGGTTGGAGTGTGAAGAACTTTGGAGCCATAGTCACAGTGTGTGGCCACAGAGCATGAACTAGGATGATTGGGCAAGTGTTATAGAAAACGAGGAAGGGATCCAATCAAGATGGCAGAATAGACGGTCCCTAGCATCACTCTCTCCCACAAATCAACCAAATTTACAACTATAAAAATGTAACATCAGCCAAGCTGGGGCCACTGGAGTTCAGGGGAAGAGGGGGAGAGACCTACAGAGTTCATGAAGGCGGGAGAAACTACGATGAGAGAAAAAAAAAAGCTTCTCTGAGCATTTCGGGCTGTGGCTGCTTTAAGGGTCTAGCTGATGAGCACATGGAGCAGGAGCTGGCAGAAGCTGCAGCTGTGCCCTTCAGATGGAGT
>NW_007905206.1:0-500 GCF_000696425.1 Galeopterus variegatus
TTTCTCATAAGGAGAAAACAGTTTCCTACGGTAAAAGCTTATACACACACGTGTACAGTGTACGCCCTGTCAATATGAGTTTGTCCGTCCCTGAGGTCAGGCACAGTGTGATTGCTGCCTTGAAAAGTGAGTGGCAGGTTTTGAGAAGTCAGAGAAAAGGGGGAAAAAGGGAAGAAAGAAAGACAGAAAGACAGAGGAAACTTAAGTAAGCAGAGAGAGAGAGAGAAAGAGAGAGAGAGAGAGAGTAAAGAAAGAAAGAGAAGTAAAGAAAAGTGAGCGGGAGGGCCAGCCCGTGGCTCACTCGGGACTGTGTGGTGCTGAAAACACCAAGTCAGGGCTTAAGATCCCCTTGCCGGTCATCTTTAAAAAAATAAATAAATAAATAAATAACAATAAAGAAAATAAAAATAAAGTGAGCAGGCTATGATTTTAAAGGCTCACATTCTCCCTGCCTTTCATTTGTCAAGACAGATACTATGGTCATTTACAAATTATGTTGA
>NW_007905207.1:0-500 GCF_000696425.1 Galeopterus variegatus
AAACATCTCTCCCTCATTAGGTGATGACTGCCAGGTTTTCAGAAATAGAAAGATCAGAACCCTGTTGGCCTGCAGAGTTTTTCATTCTGCTGTTTGAGATATAAATATATATGCTCCTTTTTGACTCAACCTCAGAAAGTAAGGGATAAGGTAGATCCCTAGCTGGAGCCTGTGTTTATTCCTATAAAAACAAAAACAAAAGCTGATTTTCTGCACCATGAAAAGTCTCAGACAAGGAAAATTATGCCCACATATGATTTTAGGTTAAGAAGTAAGTCAGAACTGACCTCCTCGTAATGCTGTGATTTTTTCATATACAGAGTAAGAAACTATGTTTCCTAATTTATAAGACAGAACTTTTAAACTTTATTAAATTCAAAATGTCAAAGTCATCTCACCTACAGTGTTATATTTTCATAGTTATTGTAACTGATAAGGTTTTTCCAGTAGCATATTTTCTTACCAGACAATGGCATGTCTCACCTAACCCTGGAGGGAAC
>NW_007905208.1:0-500 GCF_000696425.1 Galeopterus variegatus
AGACCTCCTGCCTCCAAACTATGGGCTCTTTCCTGACTCTGGGGCTGCATGTTTGCTGTTCCCTCTGCTTGGAATGCTCTTCCCCTAGTGCTTTATGGGTCTGGCATGCACACCTACCCTTTAGCTCACTGCTCAGCTAGCACCCTCTAAGGAAGGCCTTTCCTGACCAGCCTCTTAATCCTGCCCCTGCCCCCAGGGGTCCTGTCACCTTGCTGGGTCCTTCAGTGAACTTGTCTTATGCAGATTTTGTTTGTTTGTTTTACATAGGTCCTAATGGATGCAAGCTCCCAAAACTGACTTATTTATCACAGTGTTTCCCATTCCCCAGCACGGTGGCTCCCAAGAGTCCCCCAGTAAGCATGTGAGAGGGGAGGGAGAGAGAAAGGGGAAGAGAGGGAGGAGGGAGGGAGGGGAGATAAAGGGAGGGGGGGAGAAAGGGAAGAGAAGAGCCCCAAACACTTCATTCCAGATGAAACACAATTGTCAAATGGCTAACAGAG
>NW_007905209.1:0-500 GCF_000696425.1 Galeopterus variegatus
AAAATACAATATTTCTCCCTCACTTCTGAAGGAATACAGCCTTGCTGGGTATTGTATTCTTAGCTGGCAGTTTTTTCTTTTAGTATTTTGAATATATCTCCCCATTTTCTTCTGGCCTGCAGAGTTTCTGTTGAGAAGTCTGCTGTTAGTTTGATAGGGGCTCCCTTATAGGTGACCTGACGCTTTTCTCTTGCTTAAGATTCTCTCTTTGTCTTTGAACTTTTCTAGTTTGACTATAATATGTGTTACAGAGTATCCTTTTGAATTGAATCTGTTTGGGGATCTTTGAGCTTCTTGGATCTAAAGGTCCATGTTTCTCCCTATACCTGGGAATTTTTCTGTTATTATTTCATTGTATAGGTTTTCCATGCTGTTTCCTTTTTCTCCCCTCTGGAATACACACAATTTGAATTTTTGTGTGCTTATGGTTGGCTTCTAGCTCTTAGATTTTTTTCATTTTTATAATTATTTTTTTTCCTTTTTTTGTCCACCTGGGTTAT
>NW_007905210.1:0-500 GCF_000696425.1 Galeopterus variegatus
ATAGCCAAGAGTTGGAACCAGCCCAAATGTCCATCATCAGATGAGTGGATACGGAAATTGTAGTATATCTACACAATGAAATACTGCCATTTGCAACAACATGGATGGGCCTAGAGAGAATTATATTAAGTGAAACAAGTCAGGCACAGAAAGAGAAATATTACATGTTCTCACTTATTTGTGGGAGCTAAAATAAATAAATACATGAAAAAACCCTGGAAGGGGGGGGAAGAGAAGAAGACATAACAATTACAATTCCTTGAAATTGATACGAGAAGCAAACAGAAAGGGTATTGTTGAGAGGGAGCGGGGAGAGGGAGGAGGCAGGGAGGTCTCGGTAATGAGCCATGATAATCAAGCACATTGTATTTTGACAAAATAAAATAAAATAAAATATATATTAAAAAATGACACTTGTTTTTTAATTATTTTGATGAACCATTTTATTTATTTGCACATTCAACAAATACTTATTGAGTCTTTTCTATGGGCCTGGCTGT
>NW_007905211.1:0-500 GCF_000696425.1 Galeopterus variegatus
CTCCACATTTCCAGGCTCACTCACAGTTGATGTGTAAGGCCCACACCACTGTCTGTGATCAATGGCCTTTTGGGGAAAAGAGAAGAGGGCAGGGGCAAGGAGGCCTGGGCATCAGGTGTAAACGGGATCAGTCAGGAAGCCTGGGTGCTGGTTCTGGCCCTGCCAGTGACTGATCTCTCACAGGGCCTGGGGCAGGACTGGCCATACTGAGTGGATGAATCGAATCCTTTGGAAATGACCTTGATCCTCTTAGCAAGCAGTGGCCCCCTCTTCCATCAGGCATCCTTACCCAATAGCGATTTTCTCTTTCATTTAGCCATCTGGTATTTAGTCAATACCATTAATGTTGTGGGCACATGTCAGGGGCCAGGGACGCAGTAAGGATCAGACATGGTGCTGCTCTCAAGAAACTCTGTGTGAAGTGGGGACACACAAGTGTCCGATGTGCACAACGCGGTGTGATAAGTCCTCTGATAGAAGCGAGTGCTCTTACCCAGGTT
>NW_007905213.1:0-500 GCF_000696425.1 Galeopterus variegatus
TTAAGTATAAAGCACTAGGGATGTGTATCAACAACTACAATTTTAATGGCACTACCCTAAAAGTGTATGGTTACACAATAAAGAAAATCAGCACATTCACACTATCTTTTAATACCACAATGTCTTTTAAGATATTAATTATTAATTAAATAAAAAAATATTTTTCCTGATGTTAAATGTAGTATTCACCAGGTATCACTGGTTGAAGACTCAGTTTCTTTACTGAGATAGGTTGCTGATGCCCTTATCATGAGGATATTATATATAAGTCTAACATAGTTAGAAGATTTCAGAATGATCCAACTTTACCATTATTTTAAATTTTTATTAATTTTTAATATTTTTAATTATTCGTTTATTCATTTTTTTGTATTAAGTCATTTCAAATATCAGCCTGTAATATGGCTAAAACTAGCTTATCATTCAGCATACCAGAGCATAACAGAAATATTTTCACACATTACTTGATTTATCCATCCATCTTTTCACATTTTTTTTTT
>NW_007905214.1:0-500 GCF_000696425.1 Galeopterus variegatus
CTCATACACACCATTATTATTGTGTTGTCCAAGGCGCTGAGTTGGTTGTTGGCAGAGTCAGTATCAGAGCTGGATTGCTGGGTTTCCATGCCGTGGCTCTTTCCACCTCCTCCCTTGGACTCACCATTGTCTGGCTTCCCAGGCCTCCTGAGCACCAGAAGCCTGGAAAGCACATTGCTGGATGTTGCAGTTCTGCTGGCATCTGTGACTGGGGACGTGTGCCCAAATCCAGCTTCTGTGTTTCTAACTCAGAGCCTCCTGAACCTGAGGTGCTTCCCAGAGGCCAGGCAGCCCAAGGAGAAGGGCCACAGACAGCTAAATTCCCAGAGCAGGTCCTGCTGAGCCTGCTGGACCTCCCCCCAGTGACCCTCCCTTCTGTGGATCTCTAATGGGTTTTTGGCTTGTGTTTCTAACAGACCTGGGCTTGGGCACCAGGCACGGAAATGAACTACTCCTGAGTTAGCTCTCTAGGAGAAAAGCAGAGGCCTGGCTTGGACGGA
>NW_007905215.1:0-500 GCF_000696425.1 Galeopterus variegatus
AAAAAATTCAGGAGCAGAAAGAGAAACTTGACAAAGGAGTTGAATCAATTAAAAAAAAACAAATAGAAATTCTAGAAATAAAGAATACATTATTTGAATTGAAAAATTTGATAGAAAGTTCTAACAGCAGACTTAATCAAACTTAAGAAAGAATCAGTGAGCTTGCAGATAGAACACACAAAATTACCAGATCAGAGGAGCAAA
This sequence comes from Galeopterus variegatus, assembly GCF_000696425.1. Classification (NCBI taxonomy): domain Eukaryota; kingdom Metazoa; phylum Chordata; class Mammalia; order Dermoptera; family Cynocephalidae; genus Galeopterus; species Galeopterus variegatus. The sequence continues at coordinate 205 of NW_007905215.1, forward strand.
AAGAAATAAATAAATAAATAAAACAAAAAAGGAGCAAATATGGGACTCCCTCAAGCAAAATAACTGCCACATAATTGGCATTCCCAAAGGAGAGAGAAAGGAAGACACCTAGAAAGCATATTCAAGGAAATAATGACTAAAAATTTCCCAAGTATGTAGAAAGATGACAGCGTCCAGGTACAGGAAGCTTAGATGTCACCAGTCAAATTCAATTTAAAGAGGAATAACCAAGACAAATCACAATCAAATTATGAAAACCACAGACAAAGAGAGAATACTGAAACCAGCAAAAGAAC
>NW_007905216.1:0-500 GCF_000696425.1 Galeopterus variegatus
AGAAAAGAATATTGATAAAATGCCAAAGTAAGATAATACCTTTTAGTAACAATCCTAAATGTAAATGAATTAAATTCTCCAATCAAAATAAATGGACTAGATGATTGGATTAAAAAGTTAGACCCAACTATATGCTGTCTACAAGAGACACACCTCACTTGTAAAGTCACACATAAACAAAGAATGAAGGGATGAAAGAAGATATACCACACAAATGGAAACCAAAAGGAACAGGAGGAGCCATTCTTATATCAGATAAAATAGTCTTTCAATCAAAAACTATAAAAAGAGACAAAGTCATTATATAAGGATAGGGGACCTATCCTTCAAGAAGACATAACAGACATAAATATATGCACTCAAAATTGAAGCACCAAGATGTTTAAAAGAAACACTATCAGGACTAAGGAAAGAATTGGACCCTAACACAATAATAGTGGGGGACCTGAACACCCTTCTTTCAACATTGGACAGATCATATAGGCAATAAATCAACAAGG
>NW_007905217.1:0-500 GCF_000696425.1 Galeopterus variegatus
CTGAGGTCTCTGGCAAAAGGGAGCTATTGAAGAGAAGGACTTGACATTGGCACCTTATCCCTATGTCTGCCAGATCCAGGTTTCCCTGAATACACAACCACATCTTGATTTGAGGGCAACCAGAACGCCAAACAGAGGAGAAGCAAGAAAGAGAAGAGAGAAGGAAGAACTCATTCTAAGCTGATCCTCGCACTGCCCACGGGTAGACACGGAAGCAGATACCAAGAGAACATGCTTACCTAAATCGTGGCTCTGGTCTTTGGTATCAAGCAGCTGCACGCTGATGAATTCCTGCTTTTGGTCCCCATAATAGGTCCCATCGGTCACCAGGTGAATGATGACCGCTGCAGCAACCATTGGCTGAGAAAAATACGCCTGAAATGGAGAAGACAAAGGAGAGTCACAAGTGCACTCTGTCATGGTGAGGAGGCAGCCACACTGTGGTGGATTCAAGGAGAACCTTCCATTTTAGAAGCTGGGCTTCTCATCAGCAGCCCAAG
>NW_007905218.1:0-500 GCF_000696425.1 Galeopterus variegatus
GGATGCTGCTGGGGCTGCCAATTTGGCACAGCTGCCTCAGTGTCTGCTCAGTCACGCACTGATGCCTTGGGCGCATGCTCACCTTGGGTCTTAGGCCTCTCCAGGGAGGCACCTCTCTGGTTAGTGCACGCTCAGCCACGCTGTGGATGGGGTTGGGCAGAGGTGAGGCCTACCTACTGGGTCACGCACTGGCACCACAGGGCATGTGGTCTCTGTGAATCTTGAGCCTCTCCAGCGGTGCACCTCTCTGATTGGCATGCATTCGGCTGGACTGGGACTGGAGTCAGGAAGTAGTGGCAAGGCCTATCTGCCCAGTCATGTGCTGGCACCATGGGCATGTGGTCTCCGCAGATCTTGAGCCTCTCTCGCAGGGCACCTCTCTGGTCGGCACTCAGCCAGGATGGGGATGGAGCCGGGCAGCAGCAGTGATGCCTGCCTACTGGGTCGCATGCTGGCACCGCAGGGCACATGGTCTCCACAGATCTTGGGCCTCTGTGGTG
>NW_007905219.1:0-500 GCF_000696425.1 Galeopterus variegatus
GTAAAAACAAAAAGGAAACAAGCAAAACAGTCCATCAAAAACATTCTTTCTCTCTTCCACTAAAGAACAAGCATTGGTTTTTAAAAATCAACACATATTTGATTAATATATATTACCTCAATTTAATCCAAGATAGCACACTGTAGAAGTTCTGTAAATATTAACTAATTGAGGTTGTAAACAACTTCAATTTTATTTTTGTCAAGACAAGACTTGGTATAAATCACATTCACAAGAATCTTCATAACATGGAAGATATTTTCAGGCATGGGCAAATTTTACCATGGGAAAATAGGACATTGTCACTTTCACTTCCACCTTGGATATAGAAAACAAAAACACTGTTCTAACAACAATGAAAACAACAAATACCCAGATAAAGCACAAGTCAAATGCTTTTGGACACATCACAATGCAGAGAATGTCAGGAAACACAGAAGCCTGAAATCTCAGGAGGAGCAGACCCTTCTAAGGAGAAACTAGACAAAGAAAAAAAAAAA
>NW_007905220.1:0-500 GCF_000696425.1 Galeopterus variegatus
TCAAAAGCTGGTCATTGAAAAGAGCAATAAAATCAGTAAGCCATAAGACAGGCTATTAAGAAAAAAAAAGAGAGAAGACAAAGATTAATAACATACAAAGGAGAATTACATCACTACAGATACCATGGACATAAAAGGATAATAAAGAAATATTACAAACAGCTCTATGTCCATAATTTGATAACCTAGATGAAATAGATCAGTTCCGTAAAAAATATGATCTGCCAAATCTCATACACAAGAATAAGTAGAAAATTTGAATAGACCATATTTATTTTAAAAACTGAATCAATAACTATTTACCTTCCAATAGAAAAAGCATAAGACCTAGATAGGTTCATTCATGAGTTCTACCAGCATGTGAAGATAATATTATACCAACTCCCTACAGTCTCTTCCAGAATAAAGAAGAGAGAATGCTTCTGAAATTATTCTGTGGTTGCCAGTACTGCCCTAGTACCAATACTATTACTCATTACCTACAGATCAACATCTCTCAT
>NW_007905221.1:0-500 GCF_000696425.1 Galeopterus variegatus
TGTAAACCATGAAACACTGTGTAAAACAAGACTGGTTTTAAACATAACATAAGCAAAAGCAAAAACAAATAAAATAATTCTATAGTGCTCTTCCTACATGTGACTGTTATGTCATAGTTCTAAAGGGAAGATGGATTATCAAACTGTGCCATGACACGGTGCCAACTAATGACCAAGTATAATAAGCGGAGATGTCCTGTCTAGACACCTTCTGGATACCATGCATTGAGCTGAGTGCTTTATATGTGTTGCCTCTACTACCATGAACGACCTTGCAGGGAAAGCATTTTCAGACGAGGACACCGAAACTCAGGTTAAATAACTTCTTGAGGTCACATGATATGTAAGTGACAAAGCCAGGGTGTGAACTCATCTATGTCCAGCTGCAAACCTCCTGTTCATATCTATACTGTGCTGTACTAACTTGAACATCAGAGATAAGAACTGGCTAGAACAGCTCTTTTATACATATTGGATTTTCAAGGCAGTCAAAAAAAATT
>NW_007905222.1:0-500 GCF_000696425.1 Galeopterus variegatus
ATGCTCATTCATTGGTGATGAAAGGGTAAAGTGATTAAAACTCATTAGAAAGTATTTGTCAATAAGTATTTAAAAGACTTAAGATTTTCATAATTTTTAACAAGGAATTTACTGCCTAAAAATTTTTAAGATATAATCTAGAAATATGGCTAAAGATGACCTTTCGAATCATCACAGCACTATTTGTAATAACCATTTTTTAAAAAAGAAAATAAGCTAAATGTTCAATGAGAGAGAATTGAATACATTGATTATGATATATGCATATGCAGGGAAAGTATACTGCCGTTAAAAATAATGTTCTCAGGAAAACATAAATATGGGATATCTGTTTGTTATGATAAGTTTAAAAATATGTACACATACATATGTATATGTGCCTGTGTATGTGTATATATGTGTGTAAACATATGTGGGCATATACAAGTGTGTCTCTAGGTATATTCTTCTGCAAAGAAAAAAAAACTCAGTGTACTAAATGTAATGGCAATTATTGCTGA
>NW_007905223.1:0-500 GCF_000696425.1 Galeopterus variegatus
ATGGGTTAACGTATGAACAGCACTTAAACTGCCTGGGCCACATTAAATGCCATGTGAGTGATTGTTGTTGTTGTTATATGTAAAGTATTGGGCATGATGTCTGCACAAATGTTAACCACTTATAGTATACCCCCTCCATGATACTTGTTATAGTTGGAGTCAAACAAATATTAGGTAAATATGTGTCTAATCATCTCTCTCCCTTCCTGAAATGTAAACTGCACATGGGCAAGGACAGTGTTCTTATTCCCCACATCTTCAGTTCCTAGTGTAGCACCTGGAACTTTGAAAGTTTAACAATGAGCATATGTATAATTCAGGCTATTTTGTAGAATGAAAAACCAAGACTCCAGAGAGGGGAAGGGACTTGCTTTTGATAAATTGTCTGACTACAGAAGTATGGTCATTTTACTTTCTCCTGGTTCCTTCCTTCCCTGCTTCTGCCTAGAGCAGACCTTGGTTGTTTTGTTGGCGCTGCCTAAGTCCTGGGACCAAACCAT
>NW_007905224.1:0-500 GCF_000696425.1 Galeopterus variegatus
AAAACACTAAACCACTACTATCTGACAAAGTAGATTTCAGAACAAAGAAATTATCAGGAACAAAGAGGGGCACTGAATAATAATAAACAAGTCAATTCTCCAAGACAATAAACAATTCTCCAAGACAAAACAACCCTAAATGAATATGCACATATTAGCTTCAAAATACATGAAGCAAAAACTGACAGAACTGGAAGAAGGCAGATCACAATTGTAGCTGGAGACTTCAATATTCCATTCCCTCAGAAATCAATAGAACAAGAAGAAAGTAAATCAATAAGGAAAATGAAGACCTGAACAACACTAGTAACCAACTAGACCTAACTGATACTTTTTCAGATGGGATTATATCAAACTAAAAAGCTTCTGCACAACAAAAGAAACAACAGAGAGAAAAGACAACCTATAAAATGGGAGAAAATATTTGCAAAACATGCATCTGACAAGGGTTTAATATCCAGAATACACAAGGAACTCGAACAATTTAACAGTAAAAAAAA
>NW_007905225.1:0-500 GCF_000696425.1 Galeopterus variegatus
CAGAGAGGCAATAACGTGACCAAGGTCTCACAGCGACAGTATTTTAATCTTGCTTAACTCCAGTGATCTTTATTTTTATTCACTTGGAAATCCATTGAATTGCTTAGAGTGATGCTTCTGATATCTTGAATCCCGCAAGGCTCCTTTCAAACATTTACCTCCCCTAACTCTGCCTCATGACCTCTTTGTGACCCTTGCCTGTTTCCCCAGCCCTCTTAGTTTACTTCTTTCCTTCTATAGCCTCCCTAGTCATTTCTGCTTCCTTTTTCCAATGTTCTCAGTTGCACTTGGACATTCTTACTGTAGCCACTTCATTACCACCCTCCAAAATTAGATCAATTTAATCATATCTTGTATCTGTTGCTCATCTCTTTCTTCTCAGCACTGTTGGAGAAAATCAAGTAACTGCACCAATTGGCTTCATTTCAAATGTGTTTCTTTTTTTTTTTTCTTTTTGTCTTTTTTCGTGTCCGGCAATGGATCGCAACCCTCAGTGTTAC
>NW_007905226.1:0-500 GCF_000696425.1 Galeopterus variegatus
GAACTGACTCAAATTTCAAAATGCAAACTTAGTATCTTGAAACACCAAAAAATTCCAAAAAGCTTCCAAGATTGGCCCTATTCTCTTACTCACCCAAACTCATCTCTGGTTAAAAGAATCCATACGTATGGGTATTGACAAACAAGTTTATTGCTGGCAATTTTAATTCTCAAGGAACTTTAAGAGCTGATGCAGATGGATGGAATTAAACATTACCAGAAAAAGGCCATATTGATTAAAAATCTAAATGCCCAACCTATCTCTATTTATCTGGTTTCAGCAGACTGGTGGGGTAGCCCTGTTAATCAAGATAGCATTACCCGACATAGCAATACTATTTTAAAACACATTCTTTAATGAAAATACATAGAATGCATGTCTACACATTTCCTTAGAATAAAAACCAAACAGCAATGAATTTGTTTTTTAAAGGAGACAACTGAGGGCTGGCTGGTTAGCCCAGATGGTTAGAGTGCAGAATTCTAAAACCAAGGTCAAGG
>NW_007905227.1:0-500 GCF_000696425.1 Galeopterus variegatus
TGCGCTCACAGCGCTCACTGGCTGAGCGTGGTGCAGCCGGTCTCAAAAAGGACAAAAAAAATATATATATATATATATTAAGCAGGAACATATTGCAAAGATAGATAGATAGCTTTGCTTACATAAAATCTGCTAATTTTTATATGTCAGAAGATATCAAAACAAAGTAAAAAAGAAAAACAATAAATTAATGCAAAATATACAGGAAAAGTTTGATTACATTGACATATAGAGTTATTAATAACCAATTAAAAATGTGAAATGTCAAAATATTAAAATGGGCAAAATTTAACAAAATTGTAACAATAAATGTTACCTGATATCTAAAAAAAAAACAAGAGGAGGGATAGCTTAATTAAATTCCAATGTTATTAAATTATGCACATATGTGTATATATATGTACATATATATAAATATTTATAACAGAATGTTTAAAGGTGGTGGGGTTATTAACAACTTTAAGTTTTTTCTTTATACTTCTCTTTATTCCTCAAATTTC
>NW_007905228.1:0-500 GCF_000696425.1 Galeopterus variegatus
AAGCAGAGAGAGAGACTCTCACATCTTCTCCTTGTAAAGCCCTCAGAACCCTGCCCGTTACAACTATCATTAATCCATTCATTAAAGCCTGGTCCTCAGAATCTTATCACATCCTCAAGGCCCCACCTTTCAATTTTCATAATAGCATTTCCCACCCTCTTAACAGTCACAGTGGGAATCAAGCTTCTAATACATAAAACTTGGGGACACAATTCAATCCATGTCAGAACTTACTCAGATGTTACCAGTTATGCATTCACGTGTGTGTAGCTCCATGCAATTTTATCACCTGTAGCCTTGCACAACCACCACCACAATCAAATATTCAACTGTACAGTCACAAGACCCCTCATGTTACCCCATTACAACCATACCCATCTCCCTGCCTCCCCATCTCTAACACCCTGGTAACCAATAATCTGTTTTCCATCTCTATAATTATGTATTTCATAAATCTTATGTCAATGGAATCATGTAATATGTGTCCTTTTAAGATTGGC
>NW_007905229.1:0-500 GCF_000696425.1 Galeopterus variegatus
AGACAGGAGGCCCCAGGCCAAGGAGACAGGGGTGTCCATCTTGCCCCCTTGTAGCACCCAGGGGGCTGGCTGTGTCTTCTTGGACAAGCCACATTTTTCCTCTAAGCCTCGGATCCCTCCGCCAGTGGCCCCCACAAGTCACACACATGAGCTTTTTGGTACAATCCAACATCCTCCACACACTCCCTCAGAGGACCACCCATCCTGGATCTTGCCAGGGGAAGCCCAGATTTCGGCCTCTTGGGATCTTGGGTGAGATCAGGGAAAGAGCCCATCAGTGCCTGCTGCCTTCCACCCTGAACAAATCAATAACTGTATCCCAAATACTGGCTGTCTTCTCTAGAACTTAGAAATACTGGAGAGAACCTTGCCTGAGACCCTGAAAACCAGAGTTTTTCATAATCAGCAGGACCCCATGGGGATGTGGGATGTTTAAAACCACAAAGCCACACAACCTCCTTGGAGTAAAGCTGCTACAAGATGCAACAGTTCAAGTTCAT
>NW_007905230.1:0-500 GCF_000696425.1 Galeopterus variegatus
TCTCCTATGTTTTCTATAAGAAGTTTTATTGTTTCAGGGTGTATTTTAATTCTTTATCCCATTTTTTGTTGATTTTAGTATATGGTGAGAGGTATGGTTCTAGTTTCATTCTCCTGCATATGGAAATAAAGTGATCCTAGCACCATTTGCTGAAGAGGCAGTCTCTTTCCCAATGTATCGGCTTGCTGCCTTTGTCAAAGATCAGATGGCTGCAGGTGTGTGGGTTGATTTCTGGATTTTCTCTTCTATTCCATTGATCAGTGTGTCTGTTTTTATGCCAGTACGATGCTGTTTTGGTTCTTATAGCTTTGTAGTAGAGTTTAAATTCAGGTAGCATTATGCTTCCAGCTTTATTTATTTATTCATTCATTCATTCATTTTGCTCATAATTGTTTGGCTATGCATGGTCTTTTGTTATTCCATATAAATGTCTGGATAGTTTTTCCATTTATGAGAAAAATGTCATTGGAATTTTGATGGGGATTGCATTGAATTTGTAT
>NW_007905231.1:0-500 GCF_000696425.1 Galeopterus variegatus
GACCTGTCACTGGAGGGAGGAGATGCTGTCTATACTTAGTTCTTCTGAGAGTTTTTGATAGGACTGACAAGCAGTACCAGGGCCTGCTATGCCAGCTCCAGTTGTAGGAAGGGTCCCTGCCCCAATTAAAAGGTACAATTAGTGCCCTAAGGGAGCAGGGGCACTTCCTGAGAGGGGGGCTGAAGTTAGTCCCAGTCCAGTCTCCATCTCTCCATCTGTCTGGAGGGTGATGTCAGGGACAAGCCAAATAATATGCAAGAAATCACATTCGGGGCAGGTGACAGGATAATGTAGGTTTACAAAGGAAATATATTCCGGTTTTAGGGCATGGATGAGGATGGGATGAGTGAGTGGCAGCGTTTGGTGTTAGTGAGGCAGAGCGTGGGCAGGCCCCGCACAGGCTGACAGTCCCCAGTGAGGTGAGTTGGAGGAAAGTGAGGAGACCTTTGTGAAAACATTGCAGGCTACATCGACAGGGAGGGGGGTGGCCACAAAATGTT
>NW_007905232.1:0-500 GCF_000696425.1 Galeopterus variegatus
ACCCGAAAGTTTTATGGAATGTGGAACTTAAAGGTGCTGACCCAGGGTATTTAGCAGAAGAAATTTCTATGCAGCAAAGCATTCAGAAAGTTGCATGGCTACTTGCAACAGCCTATGCTAAGTTATGGCAGAAAAGGCATAACATAAAGCCAGAATTTATAGTTCAAAAGAAAGCAGAGGGCAAAAAATTGGAAAACTTTTAGTCTGGCCATGTGGCAGAGAAGCAGAGAGCATTTTCAGGAGAAAAATGCAAGGGTGCAGCCCCATGACCATCTACTAATGAGATGAATACAGAAGAAAGGGATTATGAAGAGAAGGGAAAAAAGACTTGAAAGCATTTCAGAGATCATGGAGGCCTCATCTTCTACTACAGGCCCAGAGGCTTAAGGAGACAGAATGGTCTCGGGGAACAAGCCTGAGGCACCCTCCACAGGCTTATTGCTCAGGGCCACCTTAGGAAACTGCTTCTAGCACCAGCACCCCAGCTGCTTTGGCTGCTC
>NW_007905233.1:0-500 GCF_000696425.1 Galeopterus variegatus
TTCAGACTGGGTTACTTTTGCTCCGCCGGCGAGCTTAAATCCAGCCACACTGCTGCCGGACTCTGACCTTGACCCGCCTATCCACGATTGTCAACAAGTGCTTGCTGAGGCACATGGATGGCAGAAAGACTTGTCAGATCAGCCTCTGACGGACGCCGAAGCCACCTGGTTTACTGGCGGCAGCAGTTTCCTGGAGGAAGGAGTATGACAGGCAGGAGCCACTACAATAGATGGCCAGAACCTGATATGGGCACAGGCCTTAACTGCCAGAACGTCCGCCCAGAAGGCAGAACTCATCGCCCTCATGAGAGCCCTTGAACTAGGAGAGGGCAAAAGAATCAACATCCATACGGACAGCAGGTATGCCTTTGCCACTGCCCATGTGCATGGTGCTATTTGTCAACAATGGGGTCTGCTGACCTCTGGAGGGAAAGAAATTAAAAAAAAGGCAGAGATCGTAGCCCTGCTAGAGGCCCTTCACAGACTGCTAAAAGTGAGTA
>NW_007905234.1:0-500 GCF_000696425.1 Galeopterus variegatus
GGCGTGACACTGAGGGTTGCGATCCGTTGCCGGACATGAAAAAAGACAAAAAAAAAAAAAATGCTTTTTAATTGATGCTTTAAACAACTCATACAAATAGTGCAGGTATATTCTCTCCATTTTAAAGATGAAAAAATGAAATTGAGAGATTTGAAGTGACTGTGCAAGGAAAAAGAAAGTAGTCTGTTTTAAACAGAACTTCTGACTTCCGATCCTGTGTTATTTTTAGTAACCTGACAATCCTATTTTCTTCATATTTCTCGGATTATCTGCAGCAAAATATAAGACAATATTCTGCTCCATGTCAATTTCCCAATTAAATTGTCAGAAATTAAATAAATTTCAGGGTTTTATCCAGGTTGCAAAAAAGTCATAGATCTCCCAAAGTAACAGTAGCAGGACTGAAAAAATATGCAGAAAAATAAGTAATTTCACTGCTTATAACAATAGCAATATTCATTGGTTACATGGAGGAGTGATTATTATAGCTATGAAACCTA
>NW_007905235.1:0-500 GCF_000696425.1 Galeopterus variegatus
TGGGCCATAAGAATCATATACATTGTATATTGACAAAATAAAAATTTAACGAAAAAAAAAAAGAATCAGTTCTAATACTGTCAATTCTCAGAATGTGCCCTCAGGTTCTATTCTTCAAGAGGCATTCAGCACAAATCTGTCTATTTTCATAATTTCGTATGCTTTATTTACTTTTTCACTTAACCTTCATTCACTAATGGTATGAGGAATCACTTAACCTTCATTCACTAATGGCATGAGGAATATATTATTGCTGTCCTATTGGAGAGAAAAAAACTTGAAACTCCGAACTCAATCAAGTCTTTGGTTTAAACACTCACAGTTGGTGATGACGCCAGTATTTGAAGCCAGGCCTTTTATAGAGTAGTTCCGACTCTCCACTTTGCTGTTCTCAATATGTGATGCTCCTTCCCAGACTATGAATAAATGGTTACAGCACATGTTTACAACAATGCGATTTTTATCCCAACGATCACTGTTATTTGATATTTCTCCATTTT
>NW_007905236.1:0-500 GCF_000696425.1 Galeopterus variegatus
ACAAGTACAAATAGAACTGTCATAGGATCCAGAAATCCCACTGCTGAGTATATACTCAAAGGAACGGAGATCATTTTGTCAAAGGGACACCTGCACTCCCAACTTCATTGCAGCTCTATTTACCATAGCCGAGTTGGAACCAGCCTAAATGTCCATGAGTGGATGACTGGATGAGGAAACTGTGGTATATATACACCATAGCACACTACTCTGCCATAAGAACAGCAACATGGTTGAACTTAGAGCAAAACATGCTAAGTGAAACAAGCCAGGCAGGGAAATAGAAATAGGGCATGTCCTAACTCATAAGTGGGAATGAAAGAAAAAAAGAAAGAAAGAAAGAAAGAAAAAAGTTACAACAATCACAATGATACATTGAACTTTCTAAACAAAGAACAGAACTGAGGCCAACAGAGTTGGGAAAGAGGGCAAAGTGGGTGTTAGTGAGAAATTGGTGAAGGGCCACAGAAAATGATGACATTGTGTGATGATGCACATGC
>NW_007905237.1:0-500 GCF_000696425.1 Galeopterus variegatus
AATAGCACTTTTCAAATTTTGTGGATTTTTTTTATTTTTAAAGCATCTGACTATTCAATCAGTGGTAAACTTCTCTAGATCAAAGATCACATACTACTCACCTTGGAATAAGTAATCACTAGCAGAAAACTTACTACATAGTTTTTGCTCATTAACTATTTATATCCATTTCTATCATAGCCCTTCCTTCAGATCTCATACATGAGGACATGCTATGGAAAGCCATCAGTAGTGGATCAGACACCCCAAATGACTCAATCAAGAGTTCTCACTGGGGATTCTCTCTGGAGTTATTTTATTTGTTCCACTTCACATGGTTCTCCTCATCCACTCTTATCCAATAGAATTTATACTACTCATTCTCTTAATTATCTTCTTTGTATCTTCCAAAATGAAATAAACATATAGAAAGTGTTTATTTTCTAATAGGAAAAAGCCTCAGCAATCTCAAGGCCATTCTTCCTCATGGCAATGCAAGTGCATTTTACTTTTTTTTTTTT
>NW_007905238.1:0-500 GCF_000696425.1 Galeopterus variegatus
TGATCTCCAAATTCACATCTTTAAGTACTATTCAGACACTGTTGTTTTCTAAATTCTTATCTGCAGACCAGTTCATGTTCCTACAAACAAGTCTTGCACATCCACCCTCTACAGAACGTTCCCATTTGGATGTGTATTAGGCATTTCACAACCAAATTCTTTATTTTCAAAGCCCCCAACCTGCTCTTTCCATAGGCTCTCCTACCTCTTAAATGCTAATTCCATTTTCTCAGTTGTTCAGGCCAAAAACCTATCAGATAATTTGAGTTATTTCCAATTTTAAATTATTTTAGGCAACACTGAGATGAATGTACAGGTGCAAAACCTCTAATGGGTTGCTTCACTTTCTCTGACATTCCACGCGTAATCTGTAAGCAGAGGCTTTTGGCTTTTCTTTAAAAAGTATACCAGAAACCGATCACCTCTCAGCACCTCAGCCCTCCACCTTGGTGAGACCGTTAGTCTGTCCCTGCGGGTTATTGTGGTGGCCTCCACCTGGT
>NW_007905239.1:0-500 GCF_000696425.1 Galeopterus variegatus
AGGATTTTTACTTTGATAAGGAATTTTGAACCCACCTAATCTAGTAAATATAACTGGTGAAGAAGTTACTTTCCATAATGCAGTCCAATCCTTTTTAGCAATCATGGTAACATCAGCCCCCAAATCTGTAATTAATTTTTGGTCAACAGATAATGTCAACAGTGGCTGAGTCTTTTCTAATCTTGGTATCCAAAACACATCAGGGGAAGCAAGAGGTTGAAGTTTAGATTTTGTTTCAGGAATTTTGTCCCAAGCGTTTATGGCTGCTCTAGCTGTTTGGTCAAGCAACATGTCCATGCTAATTTGAACTTCATCTCGTAAATTTTCGAGTGAAATAGTAGGTAAGGCTTCCTGATATTCTTGTAGCCATACAGTATATTGAGCAGGAGTAGAAACAGTTTTTCCAAGTGTTTCCCAATCCCAGGGGGTCATATTATACTCATTAGCAATTGATTCTAAGTATTTCTTAGTAAAAGTACTACATAAACCATTTTCTGTTA
>NW_007905240.1:0-500 GCF_000696425.1 Galeopterus variegatus
GGGCTGTGGGAGGTCATAACCAGTGCGAGTCAAGATCTCCCCTCCAAATTCCAAGTATCTCTGCAGCCACAGGTAGCATTCCTTCTACACTTAAATCCTGTCTCTCTCCATGAAGATCCTACCGGCCTCCCATTTCGGCCTGGGGTGCAATGGATGAGATGCTGTGTATTGCAGTAGGTCCATAATCAAGCTCAGGTAGTCATCACTATCATAACCACACCACCAGTGCTGTGGTCCAGCCATCCCCCACAGCTGAACTAGAGGGTGTGGGGCTGCCTGTCACAGGACCAGGCAGTGTCAGGAAGGGCAGATGCACCTCCAGGGCCTCTCAATCTTGGTCTCTGCCCCTCAGCCCCCTGCCATCTCTCACCTTCTCCTTAGGTGACATTCTCAATCTAGACAAACTAGTTTGGTCCCAAACTCTGATCTCCATTACTTACTGGCTGCTCTGCTGTGGGGAGTGATCTATGGGCATTTCCAGGCATATTTAAAAATCACTG
>NW_007905241.1:0-500 GCF_000696425.1 Galeopterus variegatus
GGCCAATGTCTGTGCTTCCTTGGAGATAGTTTCTATTGGTTGCTTTTTTCCCTGTATATGCGTCATATTTTCTTGCTTCTTCACATATCTCATAATTTTTGTTAGAAACTGGACATTTAAAATAATATAATGTGGCAACTCTGGAAATCAGACTTTCTCCTCTCCCCAGGGTTTGTTGTTGCTTCTCTTTGTTAATGTTATTGTTTGTGTAGTGACTTTTCTGACCTAATTTTGTAAAATCTGTACTATGCGTTGAAGGTAAACACTGAAGTCATGGCTCAGTTAGCTTAGTGGCCAGCTAATGATTGGACAGACTTTGTCTTAAATGCCTAGAACCAATTTGTCATCCTGTTTTTGCAAAGGGGCTCTGTATGAATGCTGGAGCATGTCTTGAACACTCAGCCAGGCAGTTGACAACTCTACTTGAGCTCTCATGTGATACTTGCAGATCCTCATCATCAGCCAGAGGTGAGAGCGTAGGACCTTCTGAGGTCTCTCCT
>NW_007905242.1:0-500 GCF_000696425.1 Galeopterus variegatus
TATGACTTTTCTAAACCCTCTTCTCAGAAGGTAATTAATTCAAATATTAAGGAGGATTTTTTGATATTGAATAAAATAATTGAGGAATTGTGAACACAGAACTCACTGCATTTTTTTCTTAAGACTTTATTGAAATATATTTAAGGAAGAAAATTATGAGAGAGGCTTTAAAGAAATTAAGAAACACAGCAGTTTTTCTAAAGAATAGTCTGAGGAGCACCAGCATCAGATGGCCAAGGTTAGTTGTTAAAACTGCAGTTCTATGCGCTATCAAATCCTCTAAACCAGATTATGAGGGAAAGGAGAGGATTGATATCAGGAATCCCTGCTTTAATAATTGAATACGATTCAAAGTGCACTACAGTTTGCAAACTATTCATTCAACCACAAATATTTGTTGAATGCCTATTATGTGCCAGGTGTTATTCTAGACTGGAGATAGGCAAATTATGGCCCTACAATCAAATCCAGACTGTCACCTGCTTTTATATGTATAGCCT
>NW_007905243.1:0-500 GCF_000696425.1 Galeopterus variegatus
TGATGGCGATGATGGTGATAATGGTGATGATGGTGATGATGACGTGATGGTGATGATGATGATGGTGATGATGGCGATGATGATGATGATGGTGATGATGATGGTGATGATGACGTGATGGTGATGATGGTGATGATGATGATTGTGATGATGATGGTGATGATGACGTGATGGTGATGATGGTGATGATGATGATGGTGATGACGACGTGATGGTGATGATGGTGATGATGGTGATGGTGATGACGACGTGATGGTGATGATGGTGGTGATGATGGTGATGACAACGTGATGGTGATGATGGTGATGATGATGATGATGGTGATGATGATGGTGATGATGACGTGATGGTGATGATGGTGATGATGATGATGGTGATGATGACGTGATGGTGATGATGGTGATGATGATGATGGTGATGATGACGTGATGGTGATGATGACGTGATGGTGATGATGGTGATGATGACGTGATGGTGATGATGGTGGTGATGATGGTGAT
>NW_007905244.1:0-500 GCF_000696425.1 Galeopterus variegatus
GTGCGTGTGTGTGTGTGTGTGTCAATTTTTTGTTGAAAACTGAGAATTTTAACTACTATATTGTAGCAACTCTGGATACTGATACTGATTCTGTCTTCAGGACTTGTTTTTGTTATTATTTACTTCTTTATTTGTTTAGTGACTTGTGTCAACTATTTTAGCAAAGTCTGTTTTCCCCTCAGAGTGCAGCCTCTGCTGTCCTCTCTTCAGAGAGTGCAGCCTTGGGGATAACCACTTCACCTAGGGATAGCAGTAGTTTCAGCAGGGTTCTGTTTATTTCTATTCCTGATCTCCCTGTTAAGCTGTCTGCCTCATTTGGTATCACACCCAGTTGTTCATTCCCACTAATTGCTGGAAGATTGCTTTGTTGTTTTTGATAATGTCCTGGGACATAAATTGCTCCACAGACTGATCTAGTTAAATTCAGGCCCGTTGCAGGATCACTTTTCAGGTCTATCTTTGAGGTTTGTTATCATACCAAGAGAACTTTTCTTTTTTTT
>NW_007905245.1:0-500 GCF_000696425.1 Galeopterus variegatus
GTATTAGTGTTAGGTTGGCCTCACAGAATGAGTTTGGGGGAATGGCTTCTGTTTCAATTCTATGGAATATTTTGAGTAGAACTGCTATTAATTCCTCTTTAAAGTTTGGTAGAATTCAGCTGTAAAGCCAACTGGACGTGGGCTTTTCTTTGTTGGAAGATTCCTGATTACCGCTTCAATCTCATTGCTTGTTATTGGTCTGTTCAGGTTTTCTATCTCTTCTTGGTTAAGTCTGGGTAGTTTGTATGTGTCTGGAAACTTATCCATATCTTTCAGGCTTTCATATTTGCTGTCATACAGTTTATAAAAGTCTCTGATGATTCTTTGTATTTCTGTTACCTAGACGGGAATGTCTCCGTTTTCATTTCTGATTTTTTTTGTGTGGCTTTTCTCGTCTTTTTTTGTTGTTGTTGTTAACCTAGCTAATGGTTTGTCTATTATATTTGTTTTTTTTACAAATCAACTTTTTGTTTCATTGATCTTTTCTATCATTTTTGGGG
>NW_007905246.1:0-500 GCF_000696425.1 Galeopterus variegatus
TTCTGAACTTAAAATTACATTCTAGCTGCAATATAATGCCATTAATATCACAATTTCTTAAGTGTTGACCACTATACAGTCACTGCTAAACCATGTATTTGCTCACCTGTCTCTTGATAATAGATAGCAAAGGAAGGTACAGCACCCCTATGACCATGGACATCAATTCAAAATAAAAAAAAATTTTAAGGTTCTAATTCCAGGGGTCCTCAGAGTGCTGTTAGAAATTTTTCATGTTGAAATGAAATATTTCTTTCACAGGGAAAGAAACTTCACTTATATCTATTACATGAATTTTGAAAAATGAAAAAAAAAACCCAAACTATGCCTTTCTTGGCAGGTTCCATTCATGACTGAGAAAACGCATGTGGGTGGGGGAGATTAGATCATGAAACACAGCAAAAACACTTTCAATGGCTGTCGTTGGGGAAACCAACATACTTCACTATTTTGTTGCTACTTTTATGATTCCTCCATAGAAATCTATTTAAGTGGAGCAA
>NW_007905247.1:0-500 GCF_000696425.1 Galeopterus variegatus
AGCAAAGAACACTTAGAAGGACTGGAAGCCCCCTGGGCTTCCAACCGGGAAGGGGAGAGGGTTGAGGGACTCAGCCACACTCCATGTCTGCACCATACCCAACAACAACCACCCGTCCACAACAGGAAGTGCCCCTGGCTCCCGAGCCAGGGTGGTTGGGAGCTGAGAGCTTCAGCCATACTCCCCCGACATCTCCATACTCCCCCGACATCTTCATACAGACCAGCAACCACCGAGATGCTGCTGGCAGCCCCTGGTCTCTTCTGCCAGAATTAGTGGGATGCCAGGGTCATGACCATACCCCCACTCCTTCCTCCTCCTCTCACCTTATTTCCCTTTCCTCTCCTTTTCCCTCTCCCCCCACTGCTTCACAACAACATCTTAGAATGTAAAAACGAAATATATAAATAAATAAATAAGTAAATAAAAACGCTTATTTAGCAACAATCTGAATGAATGTTACTTACCAACCATATGATTTGAATAAATTTTCTTATCCT
>NW_007905248.1:0-500 GCF_000696425.1 Galeopterus variegatus
TATATTGACAAAATAAATAAATAAATAAATAAATAAATAAATAAATAAATAAATAAATAAAGAAGGCTATGCACATTCGTTAATGTTTGAACACTACATGGGGAACTCTGTCTTAGACAGAAAAATAATCAATTAGTGTATTGCCAAAGTTATTTAGCAAGGAAAACATAAGAAAATGTCTCTTGTAGCTGAAAGTTTATCTCTTGCTGGATTTAACAATTATTTAAATAAAAGTGAGTACTAAAATGGAAGCAGTGTTTTTAAATACAATTTTTCAATCCACATCAATGTCACTTGGATTTCTCGCTCCCTCGAATGCTACTAGTGATTTGTTTTTGGTGATTTTATTATCTGTAGAATAATATTAATTTTGGATTAAGCCAGAGCTGACTTTCAAGTTTCCAAAACTCATCATCTACATTACCTCCTCATTGTACTAGGGATATTTGATAGAAATGACTGCTTCTTTCTTCTTTCCTTGTCTATTATCAATTCCTAAA
>NW_007905249.1:0-500 GCF_000696425.1 Galeopterus variegatus
AGGGAGAGCCTGGGGTGATGACAGTAACAAGTGATAATGATAATAATGATGACGACGATCGCTGGTGTTCTGTGTTAACTTGTTTAAACCTCACAACACCTCTATGAGAGAGGCGCTATTGATAACCCATTTTACTGGTGAGGAAACAGAAACTCAGAGAGCTGTGTGACTTACCGGAGGTTACCTAGCAGGGAGTGGCAACACCGCTACCCACGCTGTCACCCACCATCCTACCCTGCCCTTCAGCACCTGACAGCTAACTCTCTGCAGTTTTACAGGCTTTCCTTAGACCTTTGTTCATTGACCACAGATCTGTGAAGTGGGTAGGGCAAGGAAATGTTTTCACGTTCTGCAGATGAGGGCTAAATTTACAGTCATGAGCAGACCGAGGGCCCAGGATATCAGGGAAGGGGAGCAAGGTGAATTGGGCAGAGCTTACGAGAAGGTCTGGAGTTGGGACAGGTGGGCAGAGACCAGACCCAGGTGTCTGGATGCTGAGC
>NW_007905250.1:0-500 GCF_000696425.1 Galeopterus variegatus
CTGTGTTAAACAAGCACACGTGGTTTGTCTTGATTTTGAATCAACAGTTTCTGTGGCCAGTCTGATAAATTACATGTAAACCACTGATTTCCATGCCCGAAATACAGGCTTACAAAAGTATTCTCTTCCCTTTTCTTAGACTCTTTCAAACTGGAATTTTTTTTATACAGTCTTATGGATGGAAGGAAAAGTGAAAATTAGCTATTCAGCTCTCTCATAAAAAACAAAACAAAACAACAAAGACACAAAAACCTTTTGAGCAGATATATTTGCTGTGATCAGACACCCTAAGGGTATGTCAACATAGGTAAAGCAAAATTAAAATATGAGTGGCGATTGAATGAGTCTGGGGAAATAAGTGATTTATGGAATTCAAGCTGGTCCCCGTTCCCTAGCCTACCCTTCCTCAACCCAACCACCAGATGCCTTTGCTTGAAATAAAATGCATAACATGATTCTCTTGCCATAGAGTTCACACATGTGGCAGTGCATCTGCTGTT
>NW_007905251.1:0-500 GCF_000696425.1 Galeopterus variegatus
TTTGGCCCTGGAAATCAGAAGAGTCCAAAGTTCTTCGAAGACCTTGGAGATTTTTTTTCTCTCGCTTCTGTGACCTGACTCCCACTTTTTTACTTCCCTGTACCCCCCAAGAGAAGGAGCCCATGTAATTGCCTCATTCTGCCATATAGAGTCAGGAAATACTCTTTTTTAAAAAGGATATAAAATAAAAAATTTTTTTAATTGGCAAATATTGTATGTATTTATTGCATGCAACATATTTTGAAATATGTATACATTGCCGAATGGCTAACTCGAGCTGATTATATACTTTTTTTGGATAGCATGAAGACAGTTCATTTAGCGTCTTAGTGACTTTTTTGAATTGTATGCTAGACTCTGAAGATTGCACAGACCCTGATGACCTCACATACCTACCCATTTCTAAGGAGGCACATTTTTAAAAGATTTTTAAAAAATTTTTTTTAATTATGGTAAAATACACATAACATAAAATTTACCATCTTAACCAATTTTTAGCC
>NW_007905252.1:0-500 GCF_000696425.1 Galeopterus variegatus
CCTTCTTCATTAATTAGCATACACTAAACACCCTTCAGTACTACAGAGAATAAGTTGAAAAGGCACAGCTAATGTTCTCTGAAATTACATTTGATACTGTCATTTGTCATTCATACAGACGTAGATCACAAGGTAATACTCATATACCTACCCCGCTGAAATAAGACAGGTACGAGGTGGACAAATTTAACTAAGAATAAGTACATAAGGGGGATCATTAGTGGTTTCTACCATCTCAGGGGTGGGCAGGTGCCCTCACCTGGGGACAAGCACAAGGATATCAGGAGCATTGGAATTTCCTGGACTTTGGAGCCAGATGGGCTAGGTTTAAAGCTTGCTCCTCTACTTCCCACTCTGTGACCTTGGCAAGTGACTTAATGACTCTGAGTTTAATTTCTTTCATCAGAAAATGAGAATAGGGGCTGGCCCGGTGGTGCAGTGTTACAGTGCGCTGCTTGGGAGCGCGGCGGCGCTCCCGCCGAGGGTTCGGATCCCACATA
>NW_007905253.1:0-500 GCF_000696425.1 Galeopterus variegatus
AGCTTCGGTGAGAACCATCCAATCGGCTGGGGACCTAGAGAGAACAAAAAACACATTAAAAAGGTGAATCTCTCTGTCCACTGCAGCTGGGATGCACTTTTCTCTACTGCCCACAGACATCAGAGCTCAAGATTCTCATTTTTGGGTTCCAGGACTTATACCAAGGACACCATCAGCTTCCCTGGTTTTGAGGCCTTCCGACTTGGACTGACCACACTACCGGCAGGTAGTTTGCAGACGGCCTATTGTGAAACTTTTCTTCACAATCATGTGAGCTAATTCTCCTAATAAATTCCTGCTCGTATATTTATAACATATCCTATTGGTACTGTCTCTCTGGAGAACCCCAACACACTTATATACATAGGCTTGTTAGAAACTTAGAATAAAACAGAATGAAAACCACCCTCTCTCCCACACCTTCAATCTCACACTAACATCGACCTTTTAAATATTTCTGCTTTTACTTTTTTAGATGGCTACCTCTTCTTCTCTAAATA
>NW_007905254.1:0-500 GCF_000696425.1 Galeopterus variegatus
CAAGAAAATCATGGAAAAATGGAATTAAAAGATAATACAAATTTTCAACAACCTTTTTGAAGACCCTCCTCATGTGTGTATTACATATATACACATATATGCGCACACACATATGTATACATAATGCTTGTGCATTTTTAAAATTGTGTCCCGCTTTTCTAGTAATGTCAAATTATTTCCTTTGAGTCAGTTGGTCTATGATAAACTAATAATTTACAAAAGGTAAATTATATTAATCTCTGCCTTATTTAGTTCTACCACCTGTAATATAAGGCCATTTATTTCAATAAAATCTCAAATCTCTTAATATACCTTACATCACAAAAAATAAGTACACGCAGAAAATTACAAGTGCACACGTAAATATACACATACACAAGTTGGTTTATCCTTTTTCTTTACCATAATTTCAGATCATTCAAAACATAGCAAAACAGATTAACATGACCGGATAATACATCAAGGTATTCATAAGCATTGGTTAGAAAACAAAACACCTG
>NW_007905255.1:0-500 GCF_000696425.1 Galeopterus variegatus
ACTCTGCTCAGAGTGCCCGAGACAGTGGCCCTGCAGCCCCTGCAGACGTCCTGGGAAAACCGGCTGGGCTTGGGAAGGCACTGCAGCGGGCAGTGACACGCCACATCTCCTCTCTGGCTGCCCCCTCGCCCGCCTCCACCTCACCTGTCTTCCCTGGGATTCTGTGCCACTGCAGCCCTAAGGCGCATGCCCCAGCACAGGCTCTCCATTCAAAGGGACCATGGCTAGCAGGGCCTCCTGACAAACGGGACTTGCATGATGACCACAGAGGGGCAGCCTGTCCCTCCTGGAGGATGAGCCTGAGGGGCCACAGGAGCATGTGACCTGATGTCCCTTATGCTAGCATCATAGCCCTCTGCACCCAGTGACAACCTACGGCCACCAAAGGACTCTCCTGGGCCCTGGACCAGCCCCCCCTCACACCTGCCTGAGAGTGTGCGGTGCTCTGGTTGAGGCCACGCCTCAGGGCTGGGAGGGCCCTGCCTGGCAGTCACCTCTGT
>NW_007905256.1:0-500 GCF_000696425.1 Galeopterus variegatus
ATATTTTCCTTATTAGTAATATCAAATTTTCTATTTTTTCTTTTATTTTGTTATTTAATTTGTGTTATTTGAAAATAATTGTTTATTTTCCTAAAATTTTGGAATTCTCTTTCTCATATTATTGATTTCTAGTTTATTTTTAATTTGGACATATTATATATTCTGTAAGATTTTTGGTTTTCAAAATTATTAATACTCATTAACTCATCCAAAATGCAGTCTACATTGCTCAGTTCTCTATGTGCACTTCTAAAGAATATATATCCTGCAGGTTTTGGTCGTAGTTATATATAAACCCTGACTAAACCAATTTGGATGACAGTGTTCAGATTTTATTTCTCTCTACAAATAAGTTGTTCAATTTTTCTATGAATTATTAAAAGAGACATAATATAATTTGCACCTCTCATTGTACGCTTGACTATTCTCTCCTTTAAATCTATCATACTTAAGTTATATATTTTGTAGCTCTGGTATTATATTTATAAGCTTTTAAGGTT
>NW_007905257.1:0-500 GCF_000696425.1 Galeopterus variegatus
GAGTAGTATGACATGATGGAAAACTACATTTTGAAAAATCACTTTAGTTTCTATATTGAGGGGTCAAAAGTGAAACTAGTTAATGAACTTTTACACATAGACCCAAAGGAACATACACTTTCTGTCTCTGTCTTCTCTGTCTGTCTCTCTCACACACACCCCAAACACACACACACTCGCTACATCAATCTTACAGCCTCTTGTGATTATTACTGTAATAATAATGGAGATTATTGAGAATAAGGGATATATTTCTAAGTCGAGAATAGTAATGCTATATAAATTTATGAAATTAAATATATATATGTGTATATATATATATATATATATATTTATTTATATTTATCTATATGTTTTCGGCATGCTACCCAAATGAAATCATATTAATTTTCTAGATATGTGCACAAGATAATTATGTAAATTATATTTTAATAATTAATATTGTTTTATATATTTGATGAAACTTGCAATATTGATGAAACTTTTGGTTACAAACAACT
>NW_007905258.1:0-500 GCF_000696425.1 Galeopterus variegatus
TGCATCTCCTCAGGAGTCTTTTCTGGTCTCCTGATACTTGTTCCTTTTTCTGTGTTCTACATTATGGCTCTTATCACAGTGCATCATGACTGCCTCCGGCACTAGAAGTTCAGCTCCTTGAAAGCAGGGCTGAGTCTTACTGGTACCCACAGCGTCCAGCACGGTGCATGAGACATGTAGGTATTAAATGAAATAATGCATTTTAATGGTAGCATCATAGTGGACTTGACTGTACTTCTAAAGCACCTACTGGCCCTGGACCAGATGGCATCTCAGGGTAAATGTAAAGATTTGTTTATCTTTCCCATAGAGATCGCTTTCACCAAAAGCTGCCATTTCCACCTTGGTTGAAGTAGATGGTTGTATTTGTGGCAGTCATGTTACTTTTGCCTTTCAAAGAGCCTGGGATTTTTTCTTTCTTTCTTCTTTCTTCCTTCTTTCTTCCTTCTTCCTTCCTTCCTTCCTTCCTTCCTTCCTTCCTTCCTTCCTTCCTTCCTTCC
>NW_007905259.1:0-500 GCF_000696425.1 Galeopterus variegatus
CAGGGCCTTAACTTCCGCTTTACAAGCTCAAGCAGAAACCCTTGCAAGTGCTATGACCCAGACTCTTAGTGTCAGGATCCCTAAGGAGAGCCCCAGCTAACCCTCCTATAGAGGTCAATGTTATGGCTGTGGGGAACCAGGTCATTTCAAAAGGGACTGTCCCAACCGGAAAAATAAAAACCTTCCTTCTACACTGTGCCCTAGATGTGGTAAAGGGCTTCATTGGAAGCATGAGTGCCAATCTAAGTTTGACAAGGATGGAAAGCCTTTAAACTAGAGGAGGGGCGATCCCCAGCCCCATCACCCCAAGGGGATACAAAGCCAGTGCCTCCATGCCCTTCCAGGTGGCCAGTACCCCAGGCTCATTGCACTATACCTATAGTCTCTGGTTTAAGACCAAAAATGAATCTTAAAATTCAAGGTAAAGAGTTCCGATGCTTCATTGACATGGGGGTGGATCTAACAGTCCTTAGACGGGAAGAAGTCCCTTCAAGCTGGAA
>NW_007905260.1:0-500 GCF_000696425.1 Galeopterus variegatus
AAAAAGCAACTACAGTCTCGAGGATTTAGGGCCGATGCAAAAGAAGATTCCTGAGAGCGCCGCAACTGCGCCGGGAGACCAAGCAGCCCAAGGCAACAAAGGCCAGGAAAGATGGCAGCGGCAATGCAGAGACAGAGAGGAAGGTGCGGGACCGGCCCAGCTCTGGGAGATTTGTGAGTGACCCCCAGCCCAGCCTCGCTTGGGGGGCAAAGGCCCGCCCAGCCCCCGCTTGCCACACCAGGCTAAACGCCTTCATCAGTGCTGCCTCCATTTTCTCCGGGGGAGGGGGGGGCGGAGCTGGCCGGCTCAGATCAGGCAAGCCAGCCATCTTCGCTTGGCGCAGCTCCTCACTGAGCCGTGCCACTTGTGTGCCTCAGCACAGGGCCCCCCGGGGTCTGTGGAACGGCCACCAATCCCATTCCACCCATGGATATCTGGTGGGGCTGGTGGCATGGGGAGCCCCCGGCCAGTGTCGGGAGGGCAGGGAAGAGGATCCCGGC
>NW_007905261.1:0-500 GCF_000696425.1 Galeopterus variegatus
ATATGAAAAAACAAGAAATTATGACACTGTCAAAAGAAAACATTAATTTTCAAGTACCAGATCCTATAGAGCAGGAAACTCTTAAAATTCCTGCAAAGGAATTCTGAACAACAATATTGAGGAAACTCAATAAGGTAAGAGAACAGCCAGTTAGACAACACAATGAAATGAGAAAAAAATATCCAGGATATGAAGGAGGAAATTTACCAAGAGATTAACACCATAAAAAAGAATGTAGCAGAACTCCTGGAACTGAAGGATTCTTTCAATAAAATAAAAAACACAACTGAGAGCTGAAGCAGCAGATTAGAGGAAGTAGAAGAAAGATTTATCATTTTGAAGATGGTCTTTGTGAAATAATCCAGGTGGAGAAAAAAAGGAAAAAATTTTTTAAAGTGAAGAAAGTCAAAGAGAGCTATCAGACAAACTTAAGCACACAAACATCCAAATCATGGTTTCCAGAAGAGGAGGAGAAATGTAAAGGCATTGAAAATCCATTC
>NW_007905262.1:0-500 GCF_000696425.1 Galeopterus variegatus
CAAAGAAAGAAATCGTTGAGAAACATGGACCTAGGATGAGCTTTCTTATCAGTTTATGTATTTATTTATTTTAAATTGTGTGTCTTATGCCACGTGTGTCGTCTGGATCTGTGGCTCAGGTCAATGGCATTTTCACGTGGAGAGTAGTCAGACAGAGTGATCAGATTCGCTTTTATTCTCAGGCAGGACAAATTGATGCTGCATGTCACCCCAGACACCATGCGCTGGTGATGTTCTGTAGGCCACAGCTTCTGCAGGAACAGAGCAATAATTCTGCACGGTGCTATCTCTGTAAACGTTTCATGGTCACAACTCCAGGAATAATTCTGCATGCTTCTCAGAGGCCTGCTCTTTTTCAGTGACTTGTGGGAGGAGACTTTGTGCGGAGGTGGGGGTGGGGGGAGTCCCACGTGGGCCACACACTCCATCCCCGGCAGGACCATGAACTTGGTCCTCACATCCAGTCACTAGAAGAAAACAGTTGAGGGAGGGAAAAGATG
>NW_007905263.1:0-500 GCF_000696425.1 Galeopterus variegatus
TGTAGACTCCTGGGCAGAAAAGCCATTTTACCTGAGTTTTCTCAGCTTCCTCATGGTTTTACTTGCTTGAACAGCAAAACATTCTTCATCTGAGCCACTATGGATGCAAATCTTTCTAAACTGCATACCCTTCTAATAGTGGATCTATTACAAATATTACTTAACTTTGACTTAATGATCAGGGGCCATCCCATGATCTAAAGTCACAATCCTGGGCCGAGCCCGTGGCGCACTCGAGAGAGTGCAGGTTCGGATTCTATATAGGGATGATACTGGCCGGTGCACTCACTGGCTGAGCACGGTGCGGGCAACACCAAGCCACGGGTTGCGATCCCCCTACCGGTCACAAAAAAGACACACACACAAAAAACCCAAAAAGTAAAATCGCAATCCTCTCCTATAATAACACTTTGACTCTCAGAGCCACTCGGATGGGCTGTGTGCCCCACTGCCTTTGTTCTTTGCCTGTCTGGGGGTTTTTCTCTCATCTCTTCTTGTCA
>NW_007905264.1:0-500 GCF_000696425.1 Galeopterus variegatus
GATGTGTCCACGATATGTTGCTAATGAAAAAAAGAAACTAATTGTGATGTTGCATGTGTGTACATGTGTATAAATATATCCTTTACGTAAATACAAACCCATGTGAATATGTGTTCTGGGAGACTTCGCTGATAACCATCGTTACTTCTGAGAGGAAACATCCATCTGCCTTTTTTGAAAATTTTTGCTGAACGTTAGCCAAATTCATAAATACTAAAACAGAATCAAAGAAATAGTCACATGATTGCATGTAACTAGTGATGTTTTTCTAAACAACTGCCATTTGCTTTCTTTTTCCTTTTAATATAGTACAGAAACAGTTAAGAATTGAAGCTGAAATGTAGAACTAGAAAATAGAAACGAAAGAAATAAGAAAAAAACGATTTTAGGAAATAAAAAAAAATAATTGTGTTTCACTTTAAAGAAGCCGAGGTCTAATTAGTCAGTGAGATCATTAAACAAAAGACTGTAGGAAAATTTGCACAAAGAATGATCTTTTC
>NW_007905265.1:0-500 GCF_000696425.1 Galeopterus variegatus
AAGAAGAAGTTGGGGGTGATTCTAGGATTTTGGACCTAAGTGACAGGAAGGATGGAATTGGCACCATCTGAGATGATACAGTCTGGGGAGGGCTGCAGGCCAGGAAGCCTGTGCTGTCATGGACAATCCTATGGGCTTTGACACATTCCCAGACATGAGGCCTCAAATTACTCCTGCAAAAGCCAGGTATGAACTCATATGCACCTTTACATCAGAGTGTGCACTCCCTTTCGTATCTACCTGCAGATCCATCCAAGGAGTCCAGGGCCATAGTCCTAAAGCAAGCTCAAATGCTGCCCAGGGCCCTGCAGGTGTGGTAAATGAGTGAAGCCATCTGGCGTGAGACAAAGGGAGTGCTGGGGACTGCGCTCACCTGCGGAGCTCACCGCCACCTCCGGGCAGCTCCTTAGCTCCAGCACATGTTGCAAAGCAAGACGACCACTATATTGATTCTTCCAATCCAGGAGCATGGGATATCTTTCCATCTTCTTGTATCCTCT
>NW_007905266.1:0-500 GCF_000696425.1 Galeopterus variegatus
TTTTAAGGGCAGTGATCAACAAAGCTATGGAGCCATTAACAGAAAACTTTCCCAATAAAGATTTACTTTGATTAGTTAAATGTAGCCCAAATTGAGTCTAACCTTATATTTTCATGCTCACAAACTTGACTGATAGACACAATCTCAATTATTCCATTAAGGGCAGCTAAGAAGAAAGTTATCAACACTGATAATCACAAGCAGTATAAAAATGCATAATTTGGGCCAGCCTGGTGGCGCACTGCTACAGTGCGCCGCTTGGGAGTGCGGAGACGCTCCCGCCAAGGGTTCAGATCCCACATACAGACCGGCCGCTCACTGGCGGAGCGAGGTGCGGGCGCAACACTGAGGTTTGCGATCCTGTTGCCGGTCCCAGTCCGGTAGGGGTGCAACACTGAGGGTTGTGATCCGTTGCCAGTCACGAAAAAAGACAAAAAGGAAAAAAAATGCATAATTTTATATAGATTATACAGAGAGATTTATATGGGCAACAGAACTAC
>NW_007905267.1:0-500 GCF_000696425.1 Galeopterus variegatus
CAATTGCAAATTATAATATTATGCTGTTTTAAGCCAATAAGTTTGTGATAATTTATAACAACAGAAGTAAGAAACTAATATTGCAACTGTTGAGTGTCCTTTTTATTCAAATTGATATTTTCCTCGTTCTTGATATCATGAGATATTTTCCATTGAAATCTAGACATCTAGGATATTATGGTATGCATTTTGGATCTTATTTAATTCATTTCTTTTAGATGGTCTTTTCTAAATGCCACTCCAGCAGAAGTGTGGATGTCACCTTGGTATTGCCAGGAGGAGGGGAGAAGTCCAGGTTCTCTACTTAGCCTCCAATGAGGCTGGAGGATGTGCTGCTCAATACTTCTAGGTGGGGGTGGGATTTCTAGCTCCCCACTAAGCCCATGCAGATACCATCCTGGCTGGTGGGGTCAGGATCACCTCATAGCTTTTCCCCATATGGCCTTAATGGCACCATGGGGTTGGCCTCATTACCAGTGGACTGTGGTGAACATCTTGAC
>NW_007905268.1:0-500 GCF_000696425.1 Galeopterus variegatus
CACAGTATTTAAATAATACAACAATTGATATAGCCATGCTAAAGTATACTAGCAGAAAATCAGCCCCGGTGCTATGAAGAAAAATAAAGCAGGCTAAGAGGACGGCGAGTGATGGAGTAACTCAGTACTCTTTCTGAGAAGTAGAGTCCTTGTGAGATTGTGTGTGGGTAGATGTGTGTGCATGTGCTCCCACATGTGTGCATGCATATATATGGATATTTGACACAACAGTTATCTGTTGAATGACCAGACAGCATGGGAGACACCTCTTTTTTTTTTCCTTTTTGTCTTTTTTTTTACTGACCGGCAACGGGATCGCAACCCTCAGCCAGTGAGCGGGAACCGGTCTCCACATGGGATCCGAATGCTCGGCGGGAGTGCCGCCGCACTCCCAAGCGGCGCACTCTCCAGTGCGGCGCACTCTCCAGTGCGCCACTGGGCCGGCCCAGGGGAGACACCTCTTGACCCCACACTGATGGAGAGATTTCTTTTTTTTTTTT
>NW_007905269.1:0-500 GCF_000696425.1 Galeopterus variegatus
GAGCAAAACCCCACTGCTGGTGGAGGGGAGTTACATGAACAGAGCTCTTTGCTGCAAGGCATGCACAGGACCTATAGAGGGCTGACTGCAGAACAGGAAAATTCAGAAAAAGTTTCTGGTATGTGAGATCCCAAAATAAGCATAATGGGTAAAACCCATTGTTGATGAAATTAGAAGTCTGTTGACATCAACACAGCATTGGAAGTATTAGCCAGAACAATCAAGCAAGAGAAAGAAAGGAAGGGTATCCAAATTGGAAAATGAAAGTCAAATTGCCATTGATCACAGATAACATGATCCTATATATAGAAAAATCCATGATCTTTACCAAAATCTCCTTGAGCTAATAAATAAATTTGATAAAGTTGCAGGATACAAAATCAATACACAAAAATCAGTAGCATTCTTACACCCAAACAATGAACAAGCAGAAAAAGATATCAAGAAAGCAAGCCATTTTACAATATCTACCAAAAGAATAAAATACCTAGGAATAAATG
>NW_007905270.1:0-500 GCF_000696425.1 Galeopterus variegatus
ATTTTCTTTTGGCTGCCTTCAGAGCCCTGAATTACTTAACTTTTCTGGATTTTAACATCCACATTGAAAATCTTAATATATAGTATCTCCAATGGCTTTGAAGAGGATGAGAATGAGGCTGAGACTGATGGTGCTAAGTGTGATGACATCAGTGTTTAGGCGGCATTTTATTACATGCTTGTTACTGTTCTCGGTGCTTTGCAACTTAGTTATTCCTCAAAGCAAACCCTAGACAAAAGGTAAGATTTAAATTCCCATTTACAGATGAGGAAACGGAGGCACAGAGTGCTAAGCAAGACTCATGGTTGGTTCACTCCAGAGGACTTGACCTTGTCTGTGACTCTCTCTGCCTCCTGATAGAGGTTCTCTGTGCTTCCTGCCAAGCCAGCTGTCTCCAGGAGTCAGCCAAGACCAGACTGCTCCTCAGCAGAGAGAGGAGCCCTTCAAAAGAAACCTCTCCTGGGCTTATTCTGGAGGCTCCTGAATAAATGGTACAAAAC
>NW_007905271.1:0-500 GCF_000696425.1 Galeopterus variegatus
AAACCCTACAGAACAATATCCCTTATCAATATAGATGCAAAAACCCTCAGCAAAATATTAGGAAACAAAGAATTTTAAAAGAATGATATACTATATACGAGTGGGATGTGTCCTGCAAATGCAAGGTTGGTTTAACTTACAATAATCAATCAATGTAATATTCCATATGAATAGAATAAAGGACAGAAACCATAAGATTATTTCAGTATATGCAGAGAAGGCATTTGACAAAAATCGATACCCTTTCATGATAAAAACACTCAACAAGCTAGGGACAGAAGGAAACCTCCTTGATCTGAAAAAGGGAATCTATGAAAAAACCACAGGTGCCATCGTACTAAATGGTGACAGACTAAAAACTTTCCCGCCCAAATCAGTAACAAGATAAGAATGTCTGTTCTCAGCACTTCTATTTAACATGTATTGGAAGTTCTAATCAGGACAATTAGGTAAGAGAAAGAATGAAAACTATGAGATTGGCAAGGAAGCAATAAAATTCT
>NW_007905272.1:0-500 GCF_000696425.1 Galeopterus variegatus
CTCTTCTCATTAAACTTTTATTTTGAAAAATAGTTACTTTCCATAATTGTTACTTAACATGTATGATTATTTTTTAACAAATTAATACTTTTAAGCTTTCTCCATTTTAATTCTAATACAGTTAAATATCAGTAGATAGAATCCACATACACAAAATCTCTTTGAGTTTCTCAATTTTTAAGAGTGTACGGGGTCTTGAAACTAGAAAGTTCAAGAACAGCTGTTCTAAGGTACAGCTGTTGTTTTCTCATTGATTTTGTAGAAGTCACTTTGGTTTGATTTTTAATGTATTCTCGGTCCTAATCCTTTATCAGTGGATGTACTGCAAACATTTCCTCCCTGTCTGTAGCTTGTCTTTTTACTTATGCTACCTATTGTTCTACAGAAAAAAGTCTTAATTTTGATGCAGTCCTATTTTCCTTTAAGTGTATGCTTTTGTGTCTTCTTTTAAAGAAATCCATCTCTTTTACAAAATCATGAAGATAACCTTACAGATCCTC
>NW_007905273.1:0-500 GCF_000696425.1 Galeopterus variegatus
GTCGCTTTAACGATAAGATTAGAGCACTCAGGTTTCAGGCAAAAACCTAGGGGACTCAAGCCGAAAGTAAATATTGTCAATGTTCAATTTGTTCGGGGATAGTAACCACATGCTAAGGAGGCAAATCGTGGCAACAAGAGACTTGTCAAAAGTAAACGGCAAGTTGAGCATCCCACAAGACAAAAATTCATCCTGAGCTGTTGAAGAGATGAAAACGTGGGCCTAAGAGACATGATTTTTTTAGATCTGCGTGGTATTTTGTAAATCAAAAAAATGTTCCCCCCAAAACTTCTATTTTCTGGATTTTTTATTTATAAAAAATAGGAAAGTTTGGTAGCACTGGGGCTGTTTTCCATAAGGTATCTGGAGGCTTGAGCCAGGCCTAGGCTGCCCCGTTTGGCCACATTACCATGGAAACCACCATTTCCTTATGGTTGGTATAAATGTTTGGGTTTTTTTCTTTTTACTTTTTTTCTTTTTTTCTTGTTACTTTTTTTTTT
>NW_007905274.1:0-500 GCF_000696425.1 Galeopterus variegatus
GGGATTTCTTGATGTGGTTAAAATGAATAAGAAACGCATGTAGTACACCAGATTTGAAGAGCACAGAATTTTTTTATAAATTCAGAGTGCTTCACTGAGCCATGTAACTTCAGAATTTATAAAAGTATTTTGGGTTTAGCATTTTCTTAAGGCTTTCAAGTGGTTTTGCTTAGAAGAAATTCCTTGTGGAGTAAGTTTACTTTGGGGGAGGAGGTGATTGTCTGTGACAACCCCCCACTGAGCCCCAAGGTTGAGCTGGAGAAACCTCTTATTATGAATGACAAGGAGTTGCAGTCACACAGATGTTGGTTTCCTGTGGGGTTTTGGATGCTGCACAACTGGGCCAAATTCTGTCTTCTCCTTGAGATCCATGCCTGTCTTATTACAAAATTTCTCAGAGTCCATTTGCTTTATTGCCTGGCGAGGTGGGGGCTGCCCCCTCTTTCAGACACACTGTATTTTGGTTCCTTTCGATCACAGTGAGATCAATGTCAAGGCTC
>NW_007905275.1:0-500 GCF_000696425.1 Galeopterus variegatus
GATTTATTCCATTCAACCCCCCGAAGTTTAGCGCTCTTCCTCCAAACTTTCTTCCCTCTAATGCCAGCCGATAAAACTCTCTTACAAGAAATCTCTCGTAATTGCTCCATCTGCCAGCGTACCAACCCCACTACCCCCTTAAAGGCCAAACCATATCCCTCACATCCAACTAGGGGTAATATCCCCGCAGCAGACTGGCAGATCGATTTCACCCACATGCCTCCTGTTAAGCATCAACAATACCTCCTAGTAATAGTAGACACCTTCTCTGGGTGGATAGAGGCCTTCCCCACCGTTAACAAAAAGGCCACCACTGTGGCCTCCATACTCCTCACCCAAATTATCCCAAGATTTGGAATGCCCTCTTCCATACAAATGGACAACGGCCCGGAGTTCACTGCTCAAATAACACAAAATTTCTCTCGAGCTCTCTCTCTCCCTACACTGTCCATACCGGCCCCAGGCCTCAGGTAAAGTTGAACGCGCCAACAGGGCTCTAA
>NW_007905276.1:0-500 GCF_000696425.1 Galeopterus variegatus
GGGCCTTGGTGTTATCAGCACCACACTCTCCCAAGTGAGCCACGGGCCAGCCCAACTAGACAATTTAAAATGACATACTTGGCTCACATTTATTGTTCACGTTACGTTTCTGTTGGCCACTGCTAATGTAGAATGAAGACATTATGGGCCTGGCACAGAAAAGGTACTCAGTAAATATTTGTTGAATGGATTAATGACTGAATTGATAGTGTTAATAATGGATAATATTTATTCAGTGTTTACTATGCATCAGACACTGTTCTAAGAACTTTCCATTTATTAATTCATATAGTCCTCACAACAACAATAACAATAGCAAGTATCTATATAGCGCTTATCCTGTGTCAATGTTTTGAGTGCTTTCACGAATTAATTCATTTAGTTCTCAACCCTCTTAAGTGGGTTGAGAACTAAATGAATTATTATTATTATTACTATTATTCCCATTGGGAATTACTATTATTCCCATTTCATAGATGAGGTAACTGAGTCATAGAGAG
>NW_007905277.1:0-500 GCF_000696425.1 Galeopterus variegatus
TGGTGAGTCTTCCCAGGTCCAGGAGGAGAGGTTTGGGGAAGCATTAATCCGGGAAAAGATTGAATTTCTCATCAGGATTGGTGAAGGTTTATGTTTGTAGCCTTGGGAGGAGGGAGGAAGCAAGATTTTCACAGAATTTTTGAGGGAAAAGGTAAGGCAGGAAGAATCTGGCATTCTACTGATATCTGCTGTTATTTAGCTAGTCTTATCTGAATTTGAAAGGTTACTAGTTAGCTGAGGAAGAAAATGGGCACAGGATGAGTATTGGCTGCTATTGATCTTCAAGGAGACAGCTGTCAACATTCAGAGCTTGAGAAATTGGGGTGTGTCTGAGCAGAGTGACTTCTGACTGTCAGGAGGTCAACAGAAAAATCAGGAAATCAAGTCTCCCAGGTCACTCACTGAGTATATGTGATTATAGCTAAGATTAGAAAGAATTACGTGCAGCAAATGCCTCAGGATTCAAAGAGGTAAGATCATTTCCTGAGATTACTGTACCC
>NW_007905278.1:0-500 GCF_000696425.1 Galeopterus variegatus
GGCCCACCCTAGTGACCTCATTTTACATTAATTACCTCTTTAAAGGCCCTGTCTCCAAATGTAGTCACATCCTGAGATACTATGGGTTAGGATTTCAATGCATGAGTCTGGGGGTAGGGAGGGGGTGGGACACGATTCAGCCCACAACAGGATTTAATAAAAGGATTATTTACAGACACATGGGCTGGGTTTAGGGAATCAACAGTGTATCCAAAACCCAGAGGGTGATGGGGACAAGCAGAACAGTCCGTAAAGACCAGGCTTCCCCACCCCCGGAAGCAGAGAGCAGGCAGAGGGCAGAGCCAGGGCCCCGGCTCCGGCACAGCGAAACGAATGAGTGTTTTGCCCCCAGCTCTGTGTGTCACATAATAAAACAAAACAACGAACTGGTCCATGCCGCATTCCCTGCAGTCAGGAGGGCTCTGGACCAAGTGTTCGTACATGAAGTGGGCACACCCCCGTCTGGTGGGCGGCCCCGGCTTTTCCCCGGCTTGTGGGTA
>NW_007905279.1:0-500 GCF_000696425.1 Galeopterus variegatus
AAAGTATACAGGACCTGAAAGAGGAAATGTACAAGGAAATCAATGCCCTGAAAAAAAAGTAACAGAATTTGCCAAATTGAAGAAGCTATTCAGTGAAATTAAAAACACAACAGAGAGTTTAACCAGCAGGCTTGTCAAAGTTGAAGAGAGAACCTCTGAACTTGAAGATGGGCTGTTAGAAATAACACTAGCAGACAAAAAAAAAAAAAAAAAGAAAGAAAAAAGAATGAAAGGCATTGAAGAAAATCTGAGAGACATATCAGACAACTTAAAGTGCTCAAATATCCAAGTCATGGGTATCCCAGAAGGGAAGGAAAAGGAGATTACATTGAAAACATATTCATCAAAATACTGGCGGAAAACTTCCCAAGTATAGGAAAAATCACAGATCTTCAGATACAGGAAGCTCAATGATCTCCAAACATATTCAACCCAAAAAGTTCTTCTCCAAGACATATTATAGTCAAATTGGCAAGACTCAAAGACAAAGAGAGAATCTT
>NW_007905280.1:0-500 GCF_000696425.1 Galeopterus variegatus
AGGACAGTCACTTCCTTTGGAAGAATATTTATTTTTAAGCATCTTTTCTGGAAAAAAAAAAAAGTTACCGTTTGGATATTTTGCTCTTCTTTGTTTGCAGTCCATGAAAACTTTAAGAAAAACATAGAACTTCTTAAATGTAAAAGACCTCCATTGAATAGGTGTTTTAATACTGATATCCCTGGCAGACTTGCTTTCATGTATGAAAACAGAAATCTTTTTCTCAAGCTTCTCATGACCTACTAAGTCTTCACACTGGAACGTGAGTTAAACTTTGCTGAAATAGGAATGTTTTAAAATACGTCTGGGCATTCTTTGTTGATAAAAGGGGTCAACCAGGAATTAATCCATTTCTATTCTGTTTAGAAGGCAGCAGTGAGCAGAAGTGTTGTAAGGTCCAATAAACCTTGGTGCCTTAGCTTTTCTGTTTTAAGTGTGTCAAGTCTAGAGAAGATTCTTTGTAACATTGTGCTACACAGAGACATATGTCTGCAGCCTCA
>NW_007905281.1:0-500 GCF_000696425.1 Galeopterus variegatus
TGCCACGTTAATCCACTTGTAATGTCACTTTAAGGTGGTGTTAGTTTTTTAAAGGCCCAACGTGTGTGTTTGTATACACTTGTTTATGTGTGTTTATACATATATGTATATGCACAGCTGAATCCTATTATTTGTGATAGTGGCATTCGATAATTTTGCCACAAACACTGAAATAGCAAATACTTAACAATTGCTCCTAGGGAAAACACAGTCTTAGGTTCCAGCAAATGTCTGGTCACATTTTTGTCAAACAATCAATACATAACCTTATTTTATGTATGTTTTTTTGAAAGGCACCTCATTTAATATATATTTTTTTTTGAAAGGCACCTCATTTAATATATATTGTGGATTCTTTAACTCTGAATGCATAGCTAACAGCACTATAACTCACATCTTTAGGAAGCTTAATGCATACATTTTCTCTCTAAGGCATGTCACAGCCTTCTTGTGCTTAGGAACATTAGATAGCACTTCAGAACTGTGATTTGTGGTCATTT
>NW_007905282.1:0-500 GCF_000696425.1 Galeopterus variegatus
CCACCATTTAGGACATTTTTCTCACTCTCTGCCATTCTCTGTACCCTGTCCAGCACCGCTGCTCACTGTCTGAAGAAGACATGGAGAGAAGTTGGGAGGTAGGGAGGACTTCCCTCTACCAGGGAAGGAGCATCAGGGATGACAAGGGACCTCTGTTGTGCTAGACATTGCTTTCTCAGTGAGCCTGGAAGTCACTGGGGCCAGGGACACTGGAGGCTGCAATGAGCTGGTTGAAGAGGCCTGTAAATCTTTCTGGGACCTTAGGCCAGCAGTTCTGCCCCAGGATTCATTGTTATCAACTGTCAGGCACAGGCTGGAGCCAGTTCCACACTATCAAGTGTTTATTAATAGCGGTGGAACTCTTTGCCCAACTGAAATCTCATCTGTAAAACCAGAGTGCTCAGCTGAAATGGGGATGGGGCCCAGGTGACCAGCGTGAGAGCTTCTTTCTCCAGTCCCACGCAGCCCTAAGGACTCAGAGAAACCCAGCTGGAAACTCT
>NW_007905283.1:0-500 GCF_000696425.1 Galeopterus variegatus
TCTCTGGTAAATTAGGCAGTTTCCTTTTCTGTTCCCAAAGATGCTCCTAAAAATCTTAAAATAGGAGAGAAAATTGTTTCTGTGTTGGGGTATCCTCAGCAAATATTTATTGATTCAGAAGATTTGTGATATTTCAGTATTTTGGATTTGTTGGTAACTTTCTGGTTTTTCCGCTGAGTGAATAGGGAGCATGTAATCAGTGATTATGAGGGAACTAATTACCATTTGGGCCTTTGCTACTTAAAATGATCTTTTTTTATGGATAATGCATGTTCATGGGGTACAAAACTGACTGTCATCACCTGTGCTGAAGATGTCATGATCAGATCAGTACTATCAGCATGCCCATTCCCATAGATTTCAGTAATTCCCCGTGTCCCCCACTCAACCTGTCCTCAAACTTCCTCCACCCCCGGCAACCTAGGTATGTCCTTTTCAATAATCTTTTTATATAGCATAACTCATTCAAATCAAGTGAGTGTCCTGGAAAGCAGATTTCC
>NW_007905284.1:0-500 GCF_000696425.1 Galeopterus variegatus
ATTTGGCAAATAGAATATAGCTAAAGCAACTCTGCCAATATGCACTGAGGCTTCTAGAGGCCTTGCATACTTTCACTTTTCCACTTGGAACCCTGTTACCACCATCTGAGCAAGCCTAAGACAACCTGCTAGATGACAAGAGACACATGGCCCGGGTCTCTTCCCAACCCCCTCCAGCCTGCAGGTTGTCCCAGATGGCAACCAGCAAAAGCCCAGAAGCAGAGCTGCCCAGCTGACCTGAAGATGACTACAGATGACTCAGATGGGATTCCAACTGAGATTAAACAAACTGCCCAGCTGAGCCCAGTGCCAGCTCCAACTTACAGAATCATGAGCTAAATAAATGGGATTTGGGGATGGTTAGGTACCCAGCACTTGCCAACTGATAGCAACCAGCTGCTAACGGAGCAACAAGTATTTAGAATTTATTAGGAGGAATAGGAGTAACTAATAGATACATGAGAAAAGAGAATCAAGAATCTGAAGAGAATAACAACTAG
>NW_007905285.1:0-500 GCF_000696425.1 Galeopterus variegatus
AAAAAAAAGGTGTAGAATTTGAGGAGTCAATATGGTGATAACTGTGATCTTTTAACTTTGTAATGATAATTTAAACTTATCTTGAAGACATATTACTTTACAATTTGTATTTGTCCTTTTAAGTTTTCCAGTGGCTTTTAGCCAAAAGCAAAACTTATCACCTTAAGTTGAGTGATCTCATTTTTGTAACTAGAAATATTGCTGCTTAGAAAGTCATATTTTTCTCTAATTCACATAACATTAGGAAATGATGTAAATAATGTATCTGGCCTTTGGTTTGATAATGCAGGTATTCTTTGTAGTATGTATTAGTGTGTATGACATAGCTTTTGTGGACTTGCTGTGAACTTAAGCTACAACAAGGATAGTTTGCTATATGCAAAAATTTTCTTTCTCCTGCATGTTTCTTAGCAATCCACATTCACAGCATGTAAACTGTAGGTGCTTAGTGTGCTGTTCAAATACTTTTTATTCTCTTTCTAAATGTGGTTTATTAAATC
>NW_007905286.1:0-500 GCF_000696425.1 Galeopterus variegatus
TACTCTTTCTACTTGCTAGGCACTTTAAATAATGTATTTCCTTTAGTTTTTATGATAGTCCTATGTATAGATGAGGAATCTGAGGCTAAGAGATTCGATCACTTACCCAATGTCGCACAGTTCTCATATCACTGGGGTGAGCTAAGCCAAGGGAAGAGGTAAGATAGAAGCCAGTGCTCTCTACTAAATGTGTCTCCTTGACTGAGTTTCTTACCCAGGCTCTGCCCTGAGTTCCAGCAGATAGCATGAGATGACTCAGCCACAAGGGAACCAGAAGCAGGAGAGTAGGGCACGTGCTTCAGATCGATATGGACCTGGGCTCTAATTGTTGCTTACCACTTAGGAACCTATGCCTGTGGGAGTTTTATGTAAGTTTTTTGAGGTTTCATTTCCTCCTCTGTAACCTAGGCTTGATAGAAACCTCCTCACATGGCTATTGTAAAGATTAAATGACAAAGTATATAAAAAGCACTTGTATAGTGATTGGCACATATTAAGTT
>NW_007905287.1:0-500 GCF_000696425.1 Galeopterus variegatus
CATACAATATAGGATGTAACATTTAAGAGACTGTTATGTGGTAAATAACATGGCATTCCTATGTAAAATAAATGTTTTATGTCTTGATGTGGGTGGGAGTTTTTGATTTTAAACTGAAATACACATATTTTAAAAACATCATACATTTCAAATTAGTGCATTTTATGTACTTAATATTCATCAAGAAATCCTTCAGTTAGAAAAAGTACCTATAGCAAATATGTATATATCTTGAATATTGTGAATCTTATAACAGAGAGTGTTTCTGTCTGCAGTGACTGCTACTTAAAGTCAGTTTTGGGGGGTCCACCTCTGGCAAGTGTAGGAATTGTCTTTCAGTGTTATCCTGGTCTTTTTCTTTTATTTCATATCCTTGTTTTTCTTCTGTCCTGAATCACTCGCTCATTTTTTAAAAATTGTGATGGGTGTGTTTCCTTCATCCTGATTTACGAAAATTGAGATGTGTGTACGTTTCCTTTGCCCCATTTCGTCACTTGTTA
>NW_007905288.1:0-500 GCF_000696425.1 Galeopterus variegatus
TGTTCAGATACTTTCCTTCTAAACCACATTTGTTGAAAGTCATTACCGTAAAGGGATGTTGAATTTTTTGAAATGCTTTTTCTGTGTGTGTTGAGATGGTTATATCTTTTTCATGTTTGATTAACTCACAACTGATGATGCCTGAATGTTGAATATTGAAAAATACTGTGCCACTTCCCTTTGGATTCCATGGTATCTGGTGAGAAATATACTGATGTTTGAGCTGGTGACCCCTGTAGATAATGCCTCATTTCTCTCTGGCAGCTCAGTGCTGTCACAGGGGCAGGGTACTGAATAGATGGCATTCAAGAGAGTGAGAAGTTTTGACATGTATGTGACAACTCATGGTGATGTTGAGCAGATGAGCAGGGTGGGGAGTGAAGGGGGACCAGTTAGAATGAGTCTGTTGTGTGTCTGTTTAGTAAAGGACTTGCAAGAGCACGACTGAATGCTGATCCCAGTGGTGTGGTGGAGAGGAGCTCAGAATGATACAGGGAGGG
>NW_007905289.1:0-500 GCF_000696425.1 Galeopterus variegatus
TAAAGTCCTCAGAACCACACCCCTGACCATCATTTTTAGTCCATTCACTGCACAGTCCTACGATCCAATCACCTCTTCAAGGCTCCAGCTCTCAATTACCGTAATAGGATTTCCCATAAGTTTCTAATGCATAAAACTTGGGGGACACAATTCAACCTTCAGTGAGTTCTGTGTGGACATAATTCAGTCCACTACAGGGGGATGTTTATTATTTTTGCCTATGGACGTCTGCTTGCTCCAGGACCGTTGGTTGAACAGGCGTCCTTCCCCAGGTGAACTGCTTTTTTTTTTAATTGGCCATATTTGTGTGGGTCTGTTTCTGGGCTCTCTCTGTTCTGTTAATCTTGCATATATCCTTGGCTAGCACCGCATGATGTTGTTTACTGTGGTTATAGAGAAAGCCATGACATTGGGTAGAGTGACCCCTGCCACTCTACCGTTCTTTATCAATACTGTTGTAGCTACTTTAGGGCCTGTGCCTTTTCATATACATTGAAAAA
>NW_007905290.1:0-500 GCF_000696425.1 Galeopterus variegatus
AAAAAAAAATCAAAGCATAAAATTTGTCAAAGTCATTTGTAGGCTGATAAAGAGCTAACAAATCCAGCCTACATGTCCACAACTCATCAAAGCAGCTGCTGGCAATGGCTGGCACTTCCTTGAAGCTGGCAAGGATCACGGTGGTGGTGAGAGCCCTAGGCTGGCTGGTGTCAGCTCCAGGATGCTGCTGAGATGTGTGCCGAAGCCCAGCCCTGTACGGCAGTTGTGCTACTGTGCTGAGGTGAGTACACACTGCCAGTGTTGCAGACAACAGCAGGCTCATCAGTCAATGCTGGGATGATGGGATAGTGTATCTCCACTGTTGCTGTCTGTGTCCTCTGGAAAGATGGGTTCAAAGAAAAATAGGGAGCAGATGAAGATTAGTGTTGTTTTTTAGTGGAACACTCTGGAAGTCTGTATTTTAGAGCACTGAAAAGCTAAGCAGAAGGAAAGAAGGCACTTAATCCTAGTAAGTGGGCTAGCTTAGGTGTGCTGGAGAG
>NW_007905291.1:0-500 GCF_000696425.1 Galeopterus variegatus
TGCCCACCTCAATTGAGTCACCAAGTTTGCACACTACTCATCAACCCTGAGTTTAGCAACTAACTGCAAAGGATGATTTGATCAAAGATGGATCAAACTCTCTCATATTCTGACCTCCAGCAGTCATTTTGCTTCTTTTTAGATTTTTAGCATCCTAGCAAATGGTCAAGTCTTTCACATAGCTGACAAGTTCTCCATGGTAATTCTCAGGAGCAGGTTTAGAAACAATGGAAAGCTTTAAGCCTTCCCTCTTGGCCAGTGAAGAACTTTTAGGGAACTGGAATCGCTGCTGTCATCCACTCTCTTATCCTTGGAATTGGATACAGAGGACTCTGTAGCCTCACATTAAATAGGACTTAATGCATAGCATTTGCAAGAGGGTTCATATGATTTTATGAATTATTATTCATGGCTGGGCTAAGCCAATTCAAGGGCACATTGTACTTTCCAGAGCCAAAAGCTCACACCCTAAGAGCCTATCCACTCCATCCAATTCTAAG
>NW_007905292.1:0-500 GCF_000696425.1 Galeopterus variegatus
TGTTTTCTAACTTTCTATGTCATTCATTTGCCTATTTGTCTAAACTTGCACCAGTATAACAATCATAATTTTTGTAGCTGTATAAGTATCCATATTTAGACAGAAGTTATCCAGCTTTCTTTTTCAAATTTTACATGATTATTTGGCACTTGTTATTTTCATATGAAACTTAGATCAGATTGTCATTTTATACATGTGTGCACATTCACACATGCATGTACACTCCTAAGATTTGGAATGAAATTGCATGTAACCTGTAGTACAATCTATTGCATGAAATACTCGACATCTTTACTATGTTGAGCTTCCCAAGTCGTAAATATTGAGTAGCCTCTATTTTACTTATGTCTGTGTAGGAAACTTACATATTCTTCATTAAATATTTTCCTGGATATTCAGGGGTTTTTTTTGGACCTATTGTAAATAAAATTCTTAAATTTCATTTTCAAGTTGTCTGTCTTCTACATATACAATTTTTTTTCTGTAAATAATATCTATTA
>NW_007905293.1:0-500 GCF_000696425.1 Galeopterus variegatus
ACGAGGTGTCATCTCACCCCAGTTGAAGTGGTTATTGTTAAAAAGACAGAGAATAACAAATACTGGTGAGGATGCAGAGAAAGGAGAACCCTTCCACACTGTTGGTAGGAACGTAAATTAGTACAGCCACTGTGAAAAACAGTATGAAGATTTCCCAAACAACTATAAATAGAACTGCCATATGACCCAGCAATCCCATTACTGGATATATGTCCAAAAGAAAGGAAATCAGTGAGTTGAAGGGACACCTGCACTCCTGTGTTCATCAGAGCTCTATTCATAGTAGCCAAGAGTTGGAACCAACTTAAATGTCCTTTGTCCTTCAGGGGTGAATGTACAAAGAAAATGTGCTATATATTCACAATGGAATACTATGCAGCCATAAAAAGGAATGAAATTCTGTCAGTTGCAGCAACAGCAATAAGCTTGGGGAAAATTCTGTTAAGTGAATAAGAAATTATGTTAAGCCACAGAGAGAGAAATATCACACGTCCTCACTC
>NW_007905294.1:0-500 GCF_000696425.1 Galeopterus variegatus
CTGGACCAATGCAGCTGCATGGGCTCTGAGTATCTCCCCACACTGGGCTCATGACCTGCAAAGGCCGCATGGTCCCCTGTAGCTTGAATTTCAGGTACTTGGGATGGAAGCAGGACTGCTCAGAACTCCACCCACCTACCTTTTCCCAGCAGCAACGAGTTTCTCCCAGCTCTGAGCCAATCTTGGTCACATACTTCACTCATCTTTATGCTGCCGTCGTGAGCTTCTGAACCTCAGGGGGCCTTGCTCACTGTATTGCTGAATTCCGGTGTTTTCTCCCAGAAACTCTCCTCGACGTTTGACTATCCACTTGTTGTTTTAGACATTTTTTGCGTGAGAGGTGAGTTGGACGCCTCTAGTCAGACGTCTTGAACCTAGTAGCAGAGACTAACATCTGAGAATAAAAAAATCTTTCTTTTGCCAATACTGTATAACCTCGTCCTCAAATTATCTTATTTTATTATAAAACAATTTTTAAGATGGTTCTCAGAGGAAGAGGT
>NW_007905295.1:0-500 GCF_000696425.1 Galeopterus variegatus
GTCTGAAATCCCTACAAAAAAGAACACACATAAGTATGTACACACATAATGTTTGTAAAATATGTATTCATTTATTTTTAAGTACCTATAATATTTATGTTATAGACAATTGGAATGTATCACTGAACAAATCAAAGGTCATTTCTCTCATGATGCTTCCTTAGAGCAGGGAAAAAATAGTAATAAACAGACATTATAAACAAATATATTATTAACATATTAGATAACTGCAATGGAAAAAGGAAAGGCAGAAGAGGAAAGGAACATCAGGAGAACTGGTATAAATGGTGGGTTATATCTTCAAACAGAGTAGACAGGGTAAGGAAGGGTGTAAAAGTGTAGTTATGCCACAAAAAATATGGAATGCACTGAGATGCATTGAGGTTTTGTGTGATATGGTATGTACTTATATGTAAAATATATTTATATTTCAGGTCGATATATTATATATATATGAGATGAATATATATAGGCAATGTATATATATATATATATATATA
>NW_007905296.1:0-500 GCF_000696425.1 Galeopterus variegatus
AAATCTTTTGTCATATTTATGTATAGCAAATATATTCTTTCAGTATATGTCTTGATTTTTCGTTTTATTAATGGTGTCTTTTGAAGAGAAGATATTAATTTTGATAATGTCCAATTTATCAATTTTTTCCTTTTATGGCTAATGCTTTTTGTATTCTATCTAAAAACTCTTTGCCAACCCCAAGGTTGCAAAGATTTTTTCCTATGTTTACATTCAGAGATTTATAATTTTAGCTTTTATATTTAGGACCGTAATGCATTCCAAGTTAATTTTTGCGTAAAAGGAGGTAAGGTTCAAAGTTTTTTTTTTACATGAATATTCAGTTGTTCCAACATCATTTGTTTTCCCCTATTGAATTACCTTGCTATTATGAAAAATCAATTGGCTGTGTAAATGTAGGTGTGTTTCCCAACTCTTTCTTCTGTTTACACCAATACTACACTCTTTTGATTGCTGTAGCTTTATAGTAAGTCTTGAGATCAGACATCTTAAGTTTTCCA
>NW_007905297.1:0-500 GCF_000696425.1 Galeopterus variegatus
AAATTTATCACATTAAATGCTCACCTCAGAAGAATGGAAAGATGGCAAGTGAACAACCTAATACTTACATTTAAGAACTAGAAAAACAAGAACAATCCAAACCCAAAGTTAGCAGATGGAAAGAAATCAGGGACATCAGAACAGAACTTAATGCAATTGAAACCCAAAAAATGATACAAAAGATCAACAAATCACAAAGTTGGTTTTTTGAAAAGATAAATAAAATTGACAAACGATTAGCACGGCTAACCAAAAAATGAAGAGAGAAGACCCAAATAACAAAATCAGAAATTAAAAAGGTGATATTACAACTGATACCTCTGACATACAAGTAATAATTAGAAACTAGTATAAAAAACTATTTGCCAACAAATTTGAAAATCTCGAGGTAATGGATAAATTTCCGGACATGCATAAAGTACCAAAAACTGAGCCAGACAATGTAGAAAATCCAAAAAGACCAATAACAATAAAAGAGATTGAAGCTGTTATCAGAAGGC
>NW_007905298.1:0-500 GCF_000696425.1 Galeopterus variegatus
GGGAGCATTCTGCCCCACCATCAACACTCAAAGCTGAAATTCTGCTCAAACTACTCCCTGCATTTTGCTGCCTAGGAGTAAATGATTTGTCTCGGGTATTAGGCCAGTATTAAAATTATAGTATTATAATTATACAAACA
Organism: Galeopterus variegatus; assembly: GCF_000696425.1. Classification (NCBI taxonomy): domain Eukaryota; kingdom Metazoa; phylum Chordata; class Mammalia; order Dermoptera; family Cynocephalidae; genus Galeopterus; species Galeopterus variegatus. The sequence continues at coordinate 141 of NW_007905298.1, forward strand.
ACTATTATACTTATATAGTTATATAAAATTATAGCATTATAATTATATACTCTGTGTATATGTATAGCTTGTATATGTATATACACACACAATCACATAAATTTTCTTTGTAAAGAAATAAAATATCCACAAGTAAACAGAGCAAAAGAACATATTCCTTCGTACCTTCTTCCTGCTTAAAAAAAAATTTATATCTATTTATTGTCCTCAATCTGTAAATATCAGATCTTGGATTCCAGTAGGTTATCTGACTTCAAAGTCCCCCATAATCTTTCACTGGATGTATTAGTCCATTTGTATTGCTCATAACAAAATACCTGAAACTGGGTAGTTGATAAAGAAATGAAATTTATTTCTTAC
>NW_007905299.1:0-500 GCF_000696425.1 Galeopterus variegatus
AATGTCTGCTGACAGATGACAGGGTAAGGAAAATGTGGTATATAGACACAATGGAATACAACTCTGCTGTAAAAAGGAGTGAGATTCTGTCATCCACAGCAACATAGATGAACTTAGAGAAAATCATATTAAGTGAAATAAGCCAGACTTACAGAAAGAGAAATACCACATGTCCTCACTCATAAGCGGCAGCTGAAAAAGGAAAGGAAGGAAGGAACAAAGATGCATCAATCACAAAAATTCCTTGAACTCTCAAAAGGAGAAGACGGAACTGAGTACACCAGTGGTGGGAAAGGGGGAGGGGGAGGAGAGGTTAAGGAGGAATTGGTAAAGGGCCACAAAAAATTGTTTACATTGTGTAATGATAAAATTTTTTTTTAAAATTCTGAAGTAAAGATTTTACATCCAGCAGGGCTGACCCTTCAAATATCACAGGTTGTAGAAAAACAGTTTTCAACAGACAGGAACTTAGGAGATTCTGCACCCCTCAACCCTATCTG
>NW_007905300.1:0-500 GCF_000696425.1 Galeopterus variegatus
GTGTTTATAGATTTGCCTTTTTTGAACATTTCATATAGATGTAATCATATAATATATGGTCTATCATGACTGGTTTCTTTCACTTAGTATAAGTTTTTGAGGGTCATCCTCAAAAATCTTTGCCATGGGTATCAGTATTTTGCTCCTTTTCATTGCTGAATAGTATTCCATTTTACGAGTGCACCACATTTTATTCATCCATTCATCAGTTGATGTATATTTGTATTGTTTATACTTTGGGGGCATTATGAATAAGGTTGCCATGAACTTTCCTGTACAAGTATTTGTGTGAACATATGTGCTTATTTCTCCTGGGTAAATACCTAAAGCAAAATTTCTGGGTTATATGGTAAACATCCCTAAATTTTACTAAATAAAAACAAAAGCACTTATTGTCTGCTCAATTTTCCACAAATAGACTTGTCCAAAAATAAATCAGTACTGCTGAAAATTATATCAAGCCTTCACCCCAAGAAAATCATATTCTTGGTACTGCACAC
>NW_007905301.1:0-500 GCF_000696425.1 Galeopterus variegatus
AATCCCATGCTCTTGCTCATGAGAGATTGTTTTAATTCCAAAGTTCACCATCACTGTGACCTTGAGAGAGGACACAGAGACAGCCAGATCAACAAAGGTAGACAAGAACAAATGAGTCTAACTTGGTGAGCATACCAAGTAGGAATGAGAATTAGGGAATTGTAAAGGGCAGAGTGCAGTGGCACTAAGCCCCCTTTCTCCCAACCTCCTTCAAAAGCCAGAAGTGTTGCTGTTCAAGGTTCAACCCTTCACCTTTTGTGTCAAATCAGCATTGACAAATCACTGATGCAACTGTCATCTTCCATGCAATGAAGGAGAGGATCTGGTCCAACTTCACCCCTCCAAGCTATTTCTATGGTTACCAAGAAAGAAAATGCAAAGAGAAGGTCAAAAGAAGAACAACCAAGTACTGCAATTCTAAAGAGACTTTTTCAACCGCTGAGTTTGGCAGAGTTCATATCTAATCTAAATTCAACATTGCACTAGCAAATAATTGTCCC
>NW_007905302.1:0-500 GCF_000696425.1 Galeopterus variegatus
ACTTACCTTAGATCCTCATCCACAGAGGAATATTCCTCCCCTTAGTTAGAATAGAGAAACATCCCTGTCCCAGGACAATATATAAACCCTCCTCTTGAGAAGACACGGGGCATATCTCATTTTCTTGCCACCTACACGCACGTGTTGGCACATATTCTCTCTGCACAATAATGTCTTATTATTTGTATGTTCATCAGTCTATCTCTTACCTTTTGTTCTCGTTGAGTGAGCTCACGGGACCGTGGACTTCAATTGGTCCCAGGTAAGGTTCTCCTTACTTGCCTCGATCAAGAACCTAGAAAAGCCATCTGACATCAAAATCACACTTTAGAATATGTAAAGGCCTCTTTGCAAAAAAGAGTTTTTGAAGTAAAGCAATTTACCGTCCATGCGTAAAGACACAATTGACAATAACATTTGGTTATTTCTATGACATACTATAATTTTTTCATAATAGCCATAACTATGACTGATAACCAAAAACAGGACATATCTGAAGT
>NW_007905303.1:0-500 GCF_000696425.1 Galeopterus variegatus
AGAGGGAGACACCCTTACAAACAGAGATTTCTTTTGTAGAAGTAAATTTTTTTTACAAAACGATCTCAAAATAACCAGCTAGAAATAGTCCTTATGCTACAAAGGCTTATTTTGGAGACTAATTCAGCAAGATATGCATCTTTCCAAGCCAGCTTGAGTTTTAACCAGATTACTGAGTTTTAAGGCAGAGCCCATTAACAAATAGGGCAGACAGAGTATTTTCTATGCCTGGACTCAGCATGGATAGGACAGCATGTTTTACAAATAGCACTTCTAATCTTTCCTTATCATCAGAAACTGGTTTATCTTTTCTTTGTTTACCAGACTGAGTGACAGACCAGCCAGGTTTTTTAAGGAAATGCTTTAGGGATGGATTCTAAGAGATTCTTTGCTATTTTCCTAGCCTTTTGTTTTTGGTTTTGTTCTTGTTTTTGTTTTCGGTCCATCCTGAATGAGGAGTGGTTGAATTTCTGATATCTTTCTAAAGTACCTTCCATTTG
>NW_007905304.1:0-500 GCF_000696425.1 Galeopterus variegatus
AAAATTACTTAAAGTTAGAAAAAGTGGCCCTAAGCTTCACAACTCATTCTTATAATATTACATAAATGTTTCAGTTTATTGTCAAATTTGGAGAAATCTCTACCAAAGGTCTTTTTTGAGATTTCAGGCATTTTAAGTTTTCTTGTCTTAAAGTAATTTTCTGTGACTTGTCTTAAATATTTGTTGAACTGGCAACATCATTAACTATATTTCATAGACATTCTGTATGACTGAATTTGAGTTGTGTGTTATCATAGATATAACTATTTTATCATATCAGCAAGAATTATCATTTTTAAATGTATTTATGAGTTACTTCTTTTCATATTGTATTATCACGTAACTAAATTGCCCATACATTGCTTCAATTCTATATTGATCATTTTCTTTTAATAGTTTTGGCATAATCTGAAAGTTATTTTGTTACATTTTTTCTTATTGATGTCAGAATGATATTAATTGATTTCATTGTTCATTTTGCTAATTTTTACAGCTTTTGT
>NW_007905305.1:0-500 GCF_000696425.1 Galeopterus variegatus
AAACACAATCAAACTATAACTTAGAATATCAAACTTGCAATGTAGCAAGGATCCTGCTATAGTCTTAATCTTAGTGATATGGGGACAATGATTTCATCTAAAAAGGTATAATTCTTAGAAAATCCTCATTTCTATCATTGAAAAGAAAGATAAATATAATAAAACAAAGAACAGGCAAAAAAAAGTTTGTTAGATGCTGCAGATCACAACACATATATACCATTTTTATTATCATTATAAATGCTTTTCTAAATCTCCATGAAAACAGCTAATAATCAGTTCTGATACATCTTTCCATTAGCAACAGAATAGGATCAATTTCTGTCATGGAACTTGAAGTGACAAGTTGAGCATCAGGAATTCTGGCAAGTCCCTTTGACCAATCTGCTCCAACTCTGCTCTAGGGCATCTCCTGTGGGGTGTCTTTATGATCTGTCCAGCTTGGAATTTGATTACAGTAATGAGGAATGATGGCCTAAGTTCAGGTAAGTTTTCTGTTC
>NW_007905306.1:0-500 GCF_000696425.1 Galeopterus variegatus
TTGGTAGAGTTGTCCCAAATTTCTACATTTCTAGAAACTAGCAGAATTAAATTATGTATATATTTTTTAACTCCTTCCTTAAATGTATGGATATTTTGGAGGAATATTAAATGAAAAGATAAATGTCATTACTTCAATCACTTACTACCATGACAAACTGAACATCCCCAGACGTGGTCACCAAAATGAAAGTCAGCATTTGTTATCAGGTGCCATGCAGGGGGTGTGGGGCTCCCCAAAGTATAAACAGAAGAAAAGGGTGAATTAAGTCAAGACACTCTAAAAAGAATTTTCTTTAAGTATAGGGGGACAAAGACTACCGAGTAGAGAACTGTTTCTTAGGGGAATTCCATATTTTTCTACAAGAATGTTTATTGTGGAGATTACGTGTTTATATCACGCGGTCGCAGTACCTGTTTGATCATGGCGGCCCCTCCATTTTTTTTTTCTGTTTTAGTTAATGACAAAAGTGGCTCAGTGCGCCTTTAACTTCTGTTCAT
>NW_007905307.1:0-500 GCF_000696425.1 Galeopterus variegatus
GACAAGAGTCACAGAAAAATACTGATCAAATAGGCAGATGCCAAATAAACTATTCAGGGAATTTCCCAGGACTATTAATTTTAAAAGTAATCTCCATATAGTTTTAAACTTTCCTTTGAAATAACAGGTGACTTGTTGGTATAGCCTCTGGCTTTTCAGATTTTAAGAAATCAGGAATAGCTAAGCACGTCTGAGAGAGAGAAAGTGACTCAACACCGGCTTCTCTTCTGTTGTTCATTACTCCCAATGATGATAAGATATTAAGGCCTTGAGATCTGACTTGATGTCAAGAAGTAACCTTTTCTCGACTGCAGTGAGACAAAGTAGGGCTGCCTCTCTGTAACTTAGTGGCTCCTTGAATAAATTTTTTTTAGTTACCTAAATTCAGGCACATACGATGCCTTTTATTGTGTGTATGTCAGGGGGTAGGAGGCTGTCTATAAATACTCTCCAATTCCCATCTTCAGTTTGACTCTGAAGGTACTATTTGAACACAAAGA
>NW_007905308.1:0-500 GCF_000696425.1 Galeopterus variegatus
AAAAATAAATTGAAAAATTAAAACAAAACTCTCCTTATATCTTTAAAGAAGTTAGGTCATGGGACAGTACTACTGCCCCCCAAAGTGGAGAGACAGGTGAATGAATACAAAAAGTCACAACTAACTGGAGCAGAAACTTCCACAGGAACTAGTGTTAAGTGCCAGTGCCTGTGCCAGAGTAGGAAAACTTAAACTGTAATCAATGAATTGCTGGCAGCTCAGTAGGACAGGACTGAGATAAAACTCAAGGAGGATCCAGTCATTGCAGGGCACTCATACTTTTTTGAGTTTTTAAAAATGGTTTAACATCATATACATTTGTTTTTATTTTTAATTAACACATAAAAATTGCACGTTTATGGGGCACAGTGTGCTATTTTGCCTCCTGGATCTCTACCAGGATTTTGCAGTGAATAGCAGAGAAAAAAAGTCCCTCATGCTTCTGGCAGAGGAAGGGGAAAAGAAACTATGTTGAAATGTACCAGAGCACTCTGTTCTTT
>NW_007905309.1:0-500 GCF_000696425.1 Galeopterus variegatus
ACAGATCCATAAAGCTATGCTTAACATTTTAAGAAAACAGTTACAGCCAAACTCAGACAAGTGCCAGTTGTGACTCAAATTACTACCAGATGTGGAGTAGCAAAAATATCTTTCATACAAATGTGTGTAAATGCATATCAGTGATTTTAAAATTAAAATCCATAATTAAGGGCCGGCCCGGTGGCGCACTGGATAGTGCGCCGCTTGGGAAGCGCGGCGGCACTCCCGCCGAGGGTTCGGATCCCACATACAGACCGGTTCCCACTCACTAGCTGAGCGAGGCGCGGTAGCAACACTGAGGGTTGCGATCCCGTTGCTGGTCCCAGTCCGGACACGGAAAAAGACAAAAAAAAATTCCATAATTAAGCTCTTTTATCAACTACCCCATGCACTATTGTCATGATTATACTTTTCTGGAAGGGTTTGAACCTTAATTGTAAAGTGCCAGTACAATCCATTCTAAATATGTCCTTTCTAAATGTCTTTATGCATTAAATGGA
>NW_007905310.1:0-500 GCF_000696425.1 Galeopterus variegatus
AAAAAGATGAAGTACTTGTTTCACTCCTGCTGAACAATGTGAACAATGATTTGAAGCTCCTTTCTATTAAAATAGTTAACGACTGTGGAATCTCTGGAGTTCCTTGTATATTATGGATATTAATCCCTTGCTGGATGCATAGTTAGCAAAAATTTTCTCCCACTCTGTAGGTTGTCGTTTCACTCTGTTGATTGTTTCCTTTGCTGTTTAGAAGCTTTTTAGTTTGATATAGTACCATTTGTTGATTTTTTTCTTTTGTTGCCTGTTCTTTTGGGCTCATGTTCATAAAGTCTGTGCCCAGACCTAGTTGCTGAAGTGTTTCACCTATATTTTCCCTCATTAATTTTATAGTTTCAAGTCTTATACTTACGTCTAAAAAACCCAATAACCCAATTAAAAAATGGGCAAAGGAAGACATACAAATGGACAACAGATACACGAAAAAATGCTCAACATCACTAGTCATCAGGGAAATGCAAATTGAAACCACATCGAGATAT
>NW_007905311.1:0-500 GCF_000696425.1 Galeopterus variegatus
AACTCATTTAAACTATATGAGATAGGTACTATTATTATTCCTATTATACAGATGCAAAAACTGAGACCCACAGAAGTTAAGCAAATGGCCCAAAGTCCCACAAGCTATATTACCTCTTCAAAAATTTTGATTTGTGTGCAAAGCAAGACAATTTTGGGGGGCAAAAATATAAATTAATCAAATTGCCACAGTTCTCTTCCTGAACACTTTAGATAAGTGAGACATGGTGACTAAATACTGCCCTCTGGCTGTCTAAAACATGCAACAAAATGCCTTCTCCTGAAATGTCCTGAGATTTACTCCTCCAAAAACAAATTCCTATTCCCTCAATTAAAAAGAAAACATGTAGGTATCAGCAGATAAAGTATAGCTTTAATTGTCCAGGTAGCATGTGCATTCTAAAAGAACTAACGTCTGAATTAAATGACTTTTTAATGAGTAGAATTGAGAGAATTTTCTGTTCAAAATCATTCCCAAGCCAGCAACTGGCGACCACCCTT
>NW_007905312.1:0-500 GCF_000696425.1 Galeopterus variegatus
AAATTCCTTTAAAGAGCCAAAGATTATCAGGGTGAACCAAGATACAAAATCTAGTATATTTTATTGCTTACACAATTTTTAGTAATTAAAGTAATACAAACCATTAAGATAAAGTAATTAATCAATAAGAACTCCCTTCCTACAGGTATTTTTATGGCTCTCTACTTCATTGTGTGACTCTATCACTGAAGTCTTCCCTGAACATTCTTTTTTAAGAGAGAAACTTCAAATATGTCCATGCACTGTCTCCTCTGTTTTTCCTCACAGCCCTGTCACCATCAGTGCAGATTCTTCATTGCTTCTTCTCTCATCAGCCCCCTCCTCCACCACCACAGAATGACACTTTTACTGTGTAGTCCTCCTTGCTATTCCTCAAGCTACATGGCCGTCCTCTGCACAGGCCTTTGCACTGACGTTCCCCTTGACTGGAACACTTTCCTCCATATACCTGAATCACTGATTCTTCTCTCCTTCAAATATTTGCTCAGTTATCAACTTTT
>NW_007905313.1:0-500 GCF_000696425.1 Galeopterus variegatus
TCCTTCCCAGAATGGTGCTGGAAAGCCTCCTGACTCTGAGCCTAGGATCACAGCAAACCAATTCTACTCACAGGAAGGGATTCCAAGTGCATCTTTTATTGCCCCAACTCATTTCTACATCCCTTATGCTTATAAGTGCATCCCAACTTTCTCTGGATAACCCCTCTGGTGTGTGTGTGTGTGCGCGCGTGTTTTCATACCAACAACCAATTCCCCAGCTGTCCGGACACCAACCAATTCTGACATCAACTGGTGTCCTACAATTCAACCCTATTCTGACGTTAACTACCAGGAGTTAGTGTCATACTCCACAGGTTTAAGGGCTCAGTTCCATGAGCCTGCCCTCACCTTAGACTCCAGTTGCAAGTATTAGGGGCCTGGTTACCTACACTTCTGTTTGACTTGGCTACAAAGCCAGGGGTTCCCACAACTTTCACCCCTTTAGGTTCTATAATTTGCTAGAAGACTCACAATATTCAGAAAAATACTTCACTTACTAT
>NW_007905314.1:0-500 GCF_000696425.1 Galeopterus variegatus
GATGGGAGGAATAAGTTCAAGAGATCAATAGTACAACATGGTTACTGTAGTTAATAACAAGGTATTGTGTTTGAAATACTCCCATTTGCAACAACATGGATGAACCTGGAGAAACTTACGTTGAGTGAAATAAGCAAAACACAGAGGGGTAAATACTGCATGTGCTCACGCATATTTGGGAGCTAAGAGAGGAAGAGGGAAGGAAAGAAAGACAACAGTAGTGCTACGGTCTTACAGAGGGAGGGGACATTCCTAAGGCTACAAAGTGGAGTGGGGGGAAAGGGGGAGGGGTAGGGAGGTTGAGGGATAATTGGGTGCGGCTCACAGGGTACAAAAGTAATCTCTGGTAATGGGTGCACTGCCAGTATGAATCTGGACCTCACATCATGGGCACTGAGGGGTGACAATTAGCTTTGTATCTCATGAATATTCATAATTAAAAAAAATTGCTAAGAGAGGGGATTTTAATTGTTTTCACCTCAAAAAAGAAAGATAGGTAT
>NW_007905315.1:0-500 GCF_000696425.1 Galeopterus variegatus
AAAAGCAGCTTAAACAATAAGGGGCTTCCTATAAAATAAGAAATGCAGACTTAAGGTTTCAACATCATCAGTGCCCTGTTGCTTTCCAGCTTTCAGCTCTGCCATTCTCAGTTTGTTGGTAATATTTCCCCTTATAGTTGCACGATAGTTTTGAGAGGTCCCACCTCTGGATGTAACAAATTTCAGAAAAGGAGAGCAGTGCTTTCTCCCTTGTGTCTCTTTTTATTGGGAGGAAAAACCTTTCTCCAAGTTCTCCGACCTCTATCCTGGGCAGACTTTCCCCCAATCCCAATGGCCAGGATGGAGTCGCATGCTCAGGTGTGTACCAGTCGCTGGCCAGGGAATTGGATTCCCATATTGGCTTACTACTCAGTATTCACACCTTGGGGCTGGACACAGCCTGTGAAGCCAAGGACACCCAATACCTGAACAAAATTGGAGGTCTATTAGTAAAGAAGAGGGGTAAGGCAAGCAGTGGGGTCTGCCACAGCACTTGGGGG
>NW_007905316.1:0-500 GCF_000696425.1 Galeopterus variegatus
GGAACAATCACCACCCCACTACTCACTGCACTTTAACTGCCCAGCCATCCTTCACTCCTTCGAACATGCCAGCCTCTTTTGCACCTGACAATCTTCACCTTTGCTGTTTCTGCTGCCAAGAATACTACTTTCCCTAACTCTCCACGTGGCTGATCATTTCTTGGCTATCAAGTCTCCACTTAAGTGTCTCCTTAGAAAGATCTTCCCTGACCACCACAGCTAAAGTAGACCCCTGTGGTTTTCCCCTCCCAAAGCTTCCCCCTCTTTTCTTTCACACAACTTATGGAAATGTGTATTTGTGCATTTGTTTACTTGTTGTCTGGCGCACAATTTGTTAAGTTCTGAGAGGCTGAGAACCGCGTCTACTGTGTTCACCAGGGTGCATCCAGGGCCTAGAATCTACTAGGAGTTTAAGTCATTCTTTTTAAATGAGTGAACTCGTTCTCCACTTAAAGCCCCCATGCAGAAGGACACAAATGGGGGTTTGCAGAAAAAATCCA
>NW_007905317.1:0-500 GCF_000696425.1 Galeopterus variegatus
TCAGGAAAGGGATCTGTGACATGGTGGGAGCAGGGAATCTGGAGGCATTTTGTTGCTCTCCATGTGGGTCCACTTGGGAGGCTAGGTTGACAGCTGCCATTGCAGCTTTGCAACATTTTTACAATCTGCCACTTTGTTTAGTAGCTGACTCTGCCTGCCTAGGTGGAGTCTTACAGGTAATTCAAGATGCATCTATTCATGGGGGAAATGATTTTCTTTTATATGAAATGTTTGGACATTTACAAAAACTTATTCAAAAAAGACATCATTCTTTCTATGTAATTCACATGTATTTCATTCTGGTCTTCCTGGCCCTTTATCAATGGGAAATAATATGGCTGATCACTTTGTTATGCATAATAATGTTTTACAAAAAGCTATTAATTCTCATCAGTTTTTTCATCAGGGTGCAGAAGCTCTGGCTAACATGCATCAGAACTCTTACAGTCAAGCTCAAGATATTGTTCGTGCTTTTCTCGATTGTCAGAGGTTTTCTAAAT
>NW_007905318.1:0-500 GCF_000696425.1 Galeopterus variegatus
GCTGTGCATTGTCTCTAAAGGAAGTATGTTACTTGCTTTACCACTTCCTTGGGATGGGAGAAAGAAATGTGAATGCTCTGGAAAATGCTGAGCTGGGGTTTATGAGGATGCAAAAGACAAAGGGAAAGTTTGGCCACTTAGCATAAAGACAGACATGCTTTCCTGCTTTCTGAGACACTCACAGTGTGCTCAACAATTCTTCACTGAGTAGTGATTAAATTTCCCAGAATGGAAAGGTTCACTTTTTTCCCAAGTTTGGAATCCAGCAACTACCTTGATTAGACTTGTTCAAATTAAGCTTGACAGGTCTCTGAAAAAGAGTTGACTCGATGGAGCCTGTTTCTAATGGCATGTCTATTTCTAATTTTTTTATTTTTTTTTAGTTAAGTACAGTATTTTTGGTACAAAGTAAAATAAAGCTTTTTGGTTCAGTCCCAGTCTTTATGAAAAAAGCATCAAAGAGGATCTTGAGATTTTTCTGAATATTTTTTAAAAAGGGT
>NW_007905319.1:0-500 GCF_000696425.1 Galeopterus variegatus
CCAGATCACAGCTGCCTCCTCCCCAGTCCCTGTAGAAGAAGCTGCTCAGGCCTTTGCTCCTAGAGCCCAATGTGTTCTCACCTCACTGCAGCCTCCTCGACACATTGTCTGGTTGTCGTGTTTCCCACATTTCCTTCTTCTAGTAATGCAGAAGTCCTCACTTGAAAGGCTGTTTATTAATATCAGTAACTTGTGTCAGAGTAGGTGCACAGACCTGGGTGTTTATGGACTGACAGTGACCAGGCTCTCAGGTCACTCCACTGATTAGGTTTCCACTGATGGCCTGATGTCTGTCCAGTGAGCAGCAGGGGGCGCTGTGGGTCTGTCTCAAGGTCTGCACAATGGGCGCCCACGGCTGTGCCATCCCCCCAACACTCTATGGCTGGGGCAGTGGAGCCTGAGCTCACGGATGCACACACAGCAGCTGTGTCCTCTCTGTGTGTGGTCCCTCCCAGGCCCTGCCGGCCAACCTACCCATCCACCAGTCCCCAGGTCCTGAA
>NW_007905320.1:0-500 GCF_000696425.1 Galeopterus variegatus
TCATCGCTCAGGGCTGCCTCAAAGGGACACTCCATCCCAACATTTCCTTTCCTCAGGAGGAACCCAGTTGGGGTCAGGCTGTTCTTGGCCAAGTGTAGTGTGGGTTAGGAACAGATACCTGGACAATGACGCATCCGTCCCATGACTGCTTCCCACACAACCATCTTCTCTCCCACCCTGAGCTCTGCTCCCCACACCTCCACGGTGCGCATGGGTGGAGGGCGTGGCAGCACCATCATCATCTAAACCACCGCTTCTCAAATTATGGTCAGAGGACCCCTGGGCGTCCCCGAGACGCTTTCAGGTGCTACTTGAAAAGTAGATGTCCACCTACCTCTGTGTGTGACACTGGATTTTCACCATAAGCTTCAAACAAAGCAGCACGTCATGACAGATGAGTGCTAAAGCAGATGAGAGAGTCCAGCCATCTTTTATTAATACAGATATTAAAATATTTTGCAAAAATATAAAACAATGTCATCTTTCATACTGACTTGTTT
>NW_007905321.1:0-500 GCF_000696425.1 Galeopterus variegatus
CCCCATCTGAAAAAATGAGAAGTTTGGATAAAATAGTCTGTCCTCCTTCAACAAAATGAGACCTATGAAGTATAATTTAACACATATGTGTGTTTTATTTAAATATTTATATATGTTGGCATAATGGCCTAAATTAATCTAGTGTTTTGCATTCCAGATATCAAATTGAAATTTAATGCAAGAGTTACATCACTACTGCCATAAACAATTTCTGAGCTTTCTGTATGGTCTTTAATGATGGGGACATCTTTAAAAGTATGAAACAAATGACATGTATGTACAACACTTCCTATTTTGTTTTACTGTCGACCACATTTCTATTATCATTATGCAGGCTACAAAACATTGTAACATGTTACTCACACCTTTTTGGGTAAAATTGTATTCAATGACCTCCCCCTGTCTCCTCTCTTCCTCAGTTTCTGGTGTCATTCACTGACCAGTAGTATGGCCTCCAGTAAATCACTGCATCTCTCTCTGCCTTAGTTTTTTCTTCACAA
>NW_007905322.1:0-500 GCF_000696425.1 Galeopterus variegatus
GGATGAGAACACCAAGCAAACTTGGTCCATGTCTTCCCTCATTTTATGAACTTCCTGGAGGTTGGGTGATCTGTCTTTGGAGGTTGTTAAAGGGCACTTATGATGTTCATCGCTGTAACACTAGACATTGCGTACAGATGTTAAGTAATATATAAATGCTGAAAATAAACATTTTAGATAAATACTGCCATTTGGCTACATAGACGTAATTTTATAAATTCCAAAAGGCTTAGGTAATGACTTGCAGATGTGTGGAAGGATAGACATGGTTTCCCTATTCCTCTTATTATTGATACCTTTACTGAAACCTTACTAAAATTGCACTTAGTTACATATTTCTAAAGTGGCAATTAAAAAAAAAAAACTAATACAAGTTAAAAATTAATAGAAGTTAAAGAATCCATGTCATTTATAAGTGAATTCCTAGTGAAGTAATAGCCAATTAACCTTTCACAGACCTGTCTTAAAAAGGAAATCAGAATTCACATCTTGTTTTGTTT
>NW_007905323.1:0-500 GCF_000696425.1 Galeopterus variegatus
CCAGAGCTCTTGTCCGGGGACACTTCCTGGCTGATCAGGAAATGAGAGAACAGAGCGAACCTACACGAAGGCAGGCTCCATCCTCGGGAAGGCCAGCGATGTGCAAAGCCCCTGATGCTAAGCAGAAATGAAAACATTAATGGTGAGACACCCGAAGAAAATGCATACCATATGCACAGGCCGGCTGGCGGCAAAGGAATACAGATGCACTCAGGGATTAGCCGGGCGGAGCGAGACAACAGTGGATAGCTTGGGACTTGCTTTCCAACACACTTAGACAGTTTTAGCTGAAGTTACTCAGGGTGTTGAATTTGACTATTTTTCTGACTCTGCATCAGATAAATTTGTCAGTATTGTGACCTATTTTAAATAATCACAAGAGCCACAATGTATTGGGCAACTCCTCTAGAGTAGCAGGTGCCTACTATGCGCTTAGCAGCCATGCTAGTGCTTTTATGCAACAAATTGAATCCCCAGAACAACTCAGTGTGGTAGGAATC
>NW_007905324.1:0-500 GCF_000696425.1 Galeopterus variegatus
ATATATACAGTGAGTGTTCCAGGATGGATAAAGAAATATAAGAGCTTTATTCTGCAAGTTTGTTATAATAGATACAACAAATGTATATAAGAAGTTAAATAATAACAATTCATATCATATCATCCTAAACATAGACTTTTAAAAATGCATTTATTATTTCTACTATACAGATAAGGTTTCCAGCAATGAATAATATTACTAACAGCAGCCAATTAGCAGAGCTTACATGTACCTGGAAATGTTCCAAGGGCCTCACATATTTTGATACATCTCATCCTTACACTTGTGTGACCATGAGAATCCATTCATGAGGTCAGAGCCCTCATGGCCTAATCACCTCCCGAAGACCCCACCTCTTAATACTGTTGCATTGGGGATTACGTTGCAACATGAATTTTGGAAGGACTCAAACTTTGAAACCATGGCAGCCCCTATGCCACAGAGCCTGCTGAAATTATTCAAACTAACCCATTCTAAACCTGCTTACCCTGCCTTGCCCG
>NW_007905325.1:0-500 GCF_000696425.1 Galeopterus variegatus
AGCCAGTGAGCAGGAACTGGTCTGTATGTGGGATCCGAACCCTCAGTGGGAGCACCGCCGCGCTCCCAAGTGGCGCACTGTAGCAGTGTGCCACTGGGCCAGTCTGAGGGCTTTTAAAGAAAAGGAGAGTCTGTCTTTCTCTCTGTCCTCCCTCTGCTTCCACCTTTTTGCAATGTGAGACCGCTGGGTCACTCTTGCCACCACCAGATTGACTCTGGACTTCCCAGCCTCAGAAGCTGTAAGCGATAAATTTCATTTTCTTTAAAAATTACCCAGTGCCAAGTATTTTGTTATAAGCAACACAAATGGATTAATAGAACATGTATTCAATTTCTCGTTTTTAGTAGTCAGTGATTTATCAGTTTAAGGTTTTTGGCAACCATTTTGTGGAATAGCCTTTTTTAGTGGTGGGAGAACAAATCAGGTAGAAAAACAATTACATTATAATTTTCTCAATTGTTTTAATGAAATTAGTCCTTGTTCAGTCTTTGGTCACGAAC
>NW_007905326.1:0-500 GCF_000696425.1 Galeopterus variegatus
ATGGGCTCCCTCATTGTTTTTTAAGTTCTCTAGTGATTCCTAACCACTCTCCATGGCTAAGCACAATTTTAGAAATAGCACTACTTTTTGTACAACATCCTTTCAACACATAAGAATTGGTTTAGGCTGGGAGAGGACTGCTTGTCTTCCAGGCTGGGTGCTGCCTGCAAGCATTTTCCACTATTCCTATGAAGCCCTCTCACTTTGGTTGTCTTGGTTTTCTTTTTCTCACATGAAATGTACAGTGTATTCCATGAAGATAAAATTGAGTCTGTCCTGCATTGTATCCACAATGCTTAGCACAGTACCAGGCATGTATTCAATAAACATTTCTGGATGAATATACATATGAATGGGTAAATGGTTGGGTGGATGCATGGATGAATATGAGACAGAACAGAGATAGGCCTGTAAACCAAACTGACTCCATTTTCCCTGCAAAGGACACTTTGCTACTTTTCCACTCCTCACTTATGAGACCTCCCAGGGCGCATGATTAC
>NW_007905327.1:0-500 GCF_000696425.1 Galeopterus variegatus
GAAGTGACAGTGGGCATACATAACGAGCAAGCGGTAACACGCATGAAAATGAAGAGTTCATCGATATGGGCACTACCTGATGAATGAACAAACAATATGTGGAATATCCATGGACGACTTGATAATAAGAAGGAATGAAGTACCGATGCATGCTACAGCCTGCTGAATCTTACAGACATCATGTTAAGTTAAAGAAGTCATTCCCAAAAGACCACATATTGCACGATTCCATTTATATGATGCATCCAGAACAGGTAAATCCACAGAGCCAGAAAACAGGTTAATAGTTACCTGGGGCTGACGTGAGGTGGGGGAACAGCACTGCAAATGAGAATGTTTTTTGTTTTTGTTTTTTGGTGTAATAAAAATATCCTAAAATTAACTTTGGTGACAGTTGCACAACTCTGTCAATATAATAAAAACTATTTTTTTTTTAACCTTTTTTTTGTCTTTTTTCGTGTCCGGCAACGGACCGCAACCCTCAGTGTCGCACCCGTACC
>NW_007905328.1:0-500 GCF_000696425.1 Galeopterus variegatus
ATAGCACTAAATGTATACATTAGAAAAGAAGAAAGGTCTCAAATCAATAATCTAAGCTCCCACTTATAAAATATATAAAAAGAAGAGCAAAATAAACCCAAAGCAAGCAGAAGGAAAGAAAAAATAAGAACAGGCCTGGGCGGTTTGCTCAGTTGGTTAGAACACAACCTTGTAACACCAAGGTCACAGGTTCAGAGCCCTGTACCAGCCAACCGCCAAAAAGAAAAAGAAAAAAGTTAAATAAATAAAGATAAGAGTAGAAATCAATAAAGTTGAAAACAGAAAAACAGTAGAGAATTTCAATGAAACAAAGAGCCAGTTCTTTGAAAAGATAGATAAAATTGATAAACCTCTAGGAAGACTGACAAGTAAGAGAGAAGACACAAATTATCAATATCAGGAATGAAACAGGGATGTCACTTGCAGGCCTTGCAGATATCAAGAGGATAATAAAGGAACATAACCAACAATTCTACACACATGAACTTGATAGCTTCAAC
>NW_007905329.1:0-500 GCF_000696425.1 Galeopterus variegatus
GTTTTAAAAAAATCAGTGCTGTACAGAAATTCAAAATGCAGTTGACACTTTGGCTCCATTAAAGAATCAACAGCCCTAAGGTGCCAATTTTACTAGTTCAATCTGAGACACTGCAAAATGGACAGTCACCTTTCCAGCTCCTCTGTGAATCTGTGAATATAAAATGGCCCTCAGAGGAGGGAAGGTACTTGTCTTAATTTAACAAACTGATGTCTCAGGATTCCATAAATTTGTTTTTCTGCTTGAAAACAATTTTCAAAGTATCTCTGCAGTAGGAAAACCATTATAGAAATTCTGCTTTATTACCTCTTTGGTTAGAAGAAACTCTTAATGACCTCAAATGGCTGCATAGCAAGAGCCAGTGAATGATGTGACTATAATTCACATTTTCTTTACTCAACCTTTGTTTTACCTCGACAGTAAGCTACTTAACCTTTAAAACTGGACTTCTTTCTTTTGCTAAGAGTACAGATTTTTGTCCATTCCAACAGTAGGCCACT
>NW_007905330.1:0-500 GCF_000696425.1 Galeopterus variegatus
TTCAATAACATGGTAAACCCCCATTTACCTGTGCAGTTTTAAAAGTAGAATTGTGGAAGAAAAAAATTACATCATTGATTCCTATAAGACCAACATTTTTAAAATTATGTCTGATTAAATCATAGAAAAATCATGTTTCATTTTAGGTTTAGTCACCAGAAATATAACATGTCCGAATAATTTAATCAGAAAAGAGAGCTATCAGATTATTGACAAAATAAAAATAAAAAAAAAAAAAGGAAAGAGAGCTATGATGGGATTAGCACTAAACAACAATATCCTAGGGGTCTGACAGGAGTTTTTAATGTTCTTCCTTTAAGCATCTAACTTACAACATGGGAGTAGTATACACAAGAAGTCCCATAATCAGCTACGTAAAGTGATATCACGAGATACAAATGAAATGCAATTTGCAATTCTTGGCACAAATCTTAAATCATGAAGAGATGATTACCCTGCCCAAGGTTGCTGAAAGTGGCACTGGTGTTTAAAATGCCAAG
>NW_007905331.1:0-500 GCF_000696425.1 Galeopterus variegatus
GTGATTCAATAGTCTAGTGCAGCAGGGATATAATCTGTTGAAAAATCTTCACAGAGGATAAGTACAGAGTGCTGGTGCAAATGCTGGTATAAGTACAGAATGTATGGGATGGAAATTTAAAATTGCCAGAAATTGATCAAAGCAATGTCCTAAGTGACATGTAAGTCGAGCTGGGAAGGAAGGAGAGGCAGGTGAGAATGGCTGGTTTAGGTAGATGTTTTAGATGGTCACAAGACATGGATGGAGTTGAGAACAGGCCTAGACATAATTAAGAAATAGAAAGAGTTAAGTAAGAATTTTTGAGAACAAACAGAAGAATGGTGGAAGAAGATTCTAGACAGATGACCAAAGACAAATGCTGTTAAACTCTGTTACAAATATTAGAATTTCTCCTAAAGGCAATGGAAAACTACTATAGGATTTCAGGCAGAAGTGTAATATAACCAGATTGTGTTTTAAGTAGAGCATTCTTGTTACATTGTGGAAAATGGATTGCAAAA
>NW_007905332.1:0-500 GCF_000696425.1 Galeopterus variegatus
ACGAGGTGTCATCTCACCCCAGTTGAAGTGGTTATTGTTAAAAAGACAGAGAATAACAAATGCTGGTGAGGATGCAGAGAAAGGAGAACCCTTCCACACTGTTGGTAGGAACGTAAATTAGTACAGCCACTGTGAAAAACAGTATGGAGATTTCCCAAACAACTATAGATAGAACTGCCATATGACCCAGCAATCCCATTACTGGATATATGTCCAAAAGAAAGGAAATCAGTGAGTTGAAGGGACACCTGCACTCCTGTGTTCATCAGAGCTCTATTCACAGCAGCCAAGAGTTGGAACCAACTTAAATGTCCTTTGTTCTTCAGGGGTGAATGTATAAAGAAAATGTGCTATATATTCACAATGGAATACTATGCAGCCATAAAAAGGAATGAAATTCTATCAGTTGCAGCAACAGCAATAAGCTTGGGGAAAATTATGTTAAGTGAATAAGAAATTATGTTAAGCCACAGAGAGAGAAATATCACACGTCCTCACTC
>NW_007905333.1:0-500 GCF_000696425.1 Galeopterus variegatus
AGTGAGATGAAGATCTTGAAGACAAAGCACAATCAAAGCAATGGCTACCAAGAGGAAGTGGACCAGTCAAAGCAAAATGCACTGGTCAAGAACAAAGGTCGTGGCAACTGTTTTGGGGGATGATCAAGACATTTTGCTTGTTGACTTTCTGGAGGGCCAAAGAAGGATAATATCTACTTATTAGGGGAGTGTTTGGAGAAAGTTAGCCAAAGCTTTAGCAGAAAAACACCCAGGAAAGCTTTTCCAGAGAGCCCTTCTCCACCAAGACAATGATCTTCATTCCTCTCATCAGACAAGGGCAATGTTGTAGGAGGTTCAGTTAATGATTTTCATTCCTCTCATCAGCCAAGGGCAATGTTGTAGGAGGTTCAGTGGGAAATTGTTAGGAATCCCCCTTATGTTCCCGATTTGACTCCTTCTGACTTGTTACCTAATCTTAAAAAAATCCTTTAAGGACACCCATTTTTCTTCAGTTAATAATGTGCAAAAGATACATTGAC
>NW_007905334.1:0-500 GCF_000696425.1 Galeopterus variegatus
TTACAAGTACTTAACATATTTAATCCTGAAAATAGCCTATTAGGTATACCCTCTTATTATGCGTTTCGTAGATGGTATGAAAACTAAGGTACATAGAGTTTAAATTATTTTCATATGATCATACAGTTAGAAAAAGGTAAAAACATGCTCCGTCTTATGTTTGGAGAGCTGGATTTCCAACACCCACAGGCACAAGTGTAGAGCCATGGAAGCAGTCACACCTGGAAGTTCTATGGCCCTGTCCTCTCCTCTTTCATGTCCCCTAATTGACAGACTTCAGATTGTCCTTCAGAATGTCCCTGCCAGTTTTCTGGGTTAGTAGGGCTCATCTTGTATATATTCACAGTCTCCTCAGCTTTCCCTGGAGCTCACTGGAGTTTCTTTTTCCTTTGTCCTGGACACCAAAAGGGATCTGCTGTCAAGACTGCTGATATGCAACGCCACTCCTGTCCCTTGCCTGCTCAGTGTGGTGGCACCTGATGTGACTATCACAAAACCTC
>NW_007905335.1:0-500 GCF_000696425.1 Galeopterus variegatus
AAATTAAAAGATACATAATTTCCAAGATTAAAAGATATATACATATCTTTTAAGCACGTATATAATTAAAAGATATATACATACTTCCAGATTACCTGCAAAAAATCTTGTTGCAATTCATACTCCACCAGCAAATGCTTGCTGTTCATACCGTCTCCAGGACAGGATGCCATCATCATTTCACTTTTTACCCATCCCACTGAGAAGCAGCGTAGTAGAGTTGTTAAGAGTAAGGGCTCTCGGCTACAGTGCCTGCGTACCTGTCTCAGTTCCAGCCAGCAC
This sequence comes from Galeopterus variegatus, assembly GCF_000696425.1. Lineage (NCBI taxonomy): Eukaryota > Metazoa > Chordata > Mammalia > Dermoptera > Cynocephalidae > Galeopterus > Galeopterus variegatus. Next base: position 283 of record NW_007905335.1, read on the forward strand.
TAGCCGTGTGCCTCAAGCTAGGACACATACTGCTTTGGGTCTCAGTTACCCTCATCTGTAAAAAGAGGATGATGTGCATAAAATTCTTATGAGTTTAAATGAATGAAAAGTTATAAGACTTAGAACAGTAACTGGCATATAGTAAATTCCTTATGACTAAAGAATTTAAAAATTAAAGATTAATCGGATTAATCTTTTATAAGATTAAAGATTTTCAC
>NW_007905336.1:0-500 GCF_000696425.1 Galeopterus variegatus
AAATCTTCAGTTTCTGGGCCTTTTAAGAGAATGATTATTCTTGCCTCTTTTGCTAACTGATATCCTGTAATACTTTAACTACTTTCCTTGGCTCATTCTGCTCCGCTGCTCTGTGTGCATGCTGATCTCTCCCAAAAGACAGCACTCTGAGAAGACAGGTTCGCCTGCCCTGGCCAAAGAAAGTGGCTCTTCTCAGAGCCACCTTTTCTTCAAACTACTTGTCCTTCTTGGGTTCTGCTAACGGCTCCCTCCCCCCTGCTCTGTGGCCCTAGGAGACCCTGCTATTCCTCCTGGTTTTCTCATATTCTACCCAGACCTTTTCACATAGTCTCTTTATTAAATTCTCCTCAGAGGATCTCAGTTTGAGGTTCCATTTGTTTCTTGCTTGGAAACTGAATTAAACTATGCATTTTTTAATCTCTGTTTGTGTATATGTATTTATATATATGTATGCGTGTGTGTGTGTGGTCGGTTGAATTGTTGTCCCTGCAAAAGATATT
>NW_007905337.1:0-500 GCF_000696425.1 Galeopterus variegatus
GCACTTCACAAAAAATTCTATTGTAAGATCTGTGTCATACCTCAAAATTAATTTTTTTTTTAAAAGAACGTTGTTAATTCACTCCAAGCCCACTCAGCCGCTGAAGAATTTTGAGTATTCGGCTAGAGATCTTTGTCACGGACAAGTAGCTCAATTATTCTAGTTTCATTATACAATGTATCAGACATTCTTTGACATCAAGTAATTAAAGCACATTTTCTCCGGCGAATAGCAACAATATTTGATTTGAGGACATGTCCTACGCAAGTGGTTCTTGATTAAATGTAGTTCTATTTAAAAATAAGAGTTTTCATGTGATTTAACCTCTTGTACTCTGGTCTCAGCTTGCTGGTTCCAGGGGTTTTTTACCTCAGACTTGCTAGTATCATGCTTAAAATCATTTGTGCCAGTTCCACAGGTGACAATATCTTGCACCAGGTATTGAACTCCCAAGCATGTTCCCGCAGCTCAGCAGATCTCAGCCCCTCATTCTGTACTAT
>NW_007905338.1:0-500 GCF_000696425.1 Galeopterus variegatus
TACCTCATTTTCTTCTTGGGAGGTAGGATGGGCACGTAGAAGAACGTGAGCTCTGGAGTCAGTCTGAACGTGTGGGTTCCCAGCTTCCCCGCTCACTAGGGCACGGCCTTCCCCCATCTCAGACTCCTCCTATGAAAATGGAGGGTGATATCATTTCATGTCATATTCTCATGTCTTGACCTCCCGGGGACATGAGGATTATGGGGGGGTGTGTATGTCTTGCCTGCCATACCCAGGCCCTCAGCTAATGTCACCCATTACTAATAATTATTAATAGTATTGTTCTTTCAATAAGGTAAACACTCATGACCAGAGGAGAGGGAAGAGCAGTGTTTCTCATTTTATGGGTCCCTGGTACAGAAGATAATTTGGGGTGGCCTAAGGACAAGATATTAAGTAATACTGAAACATAGAGTGAGAAAAATATTCCTTTACCAATTCTCATCAAACTGATATGCTTACGTTGAGGAGAAAGTCTCAGCTGGGTGCTAGAGAAACTT
>NW_007905339.1:0-500 GCF_000696425.1 Galeopterus variegatus
TGCACCAAGTGTGAATGAAGTGCTGCGCAGCTAATGGTAAGTGTGATATATACTTTCCCTTAAGAGCTCATCCTCTGGTGGTGGAGACAGTCAAGTGAACGAGTAGAATCTAACACAGTTTGCTCAGGTGTGGGACAGGAATAAGCTAAGAGGATTTGGGGAACTTGTAAGGAGGTTTCTAAGCCAGCCTGGGTCTCATGTAAGATCTCCTCAAGGAGCTGAGATCTCAAGGAAGAGCAGGAGTGAGCAGGATAAAAAAAAACAAAAACAAAAAAACAACCCTTTCTTGGGACCAAAACCTCTCCCTTGTTGTTTTACTTTTCCAGGGATAATTTGACAGAATCAGGACTTAGCAGCATGAGTGTTCAGATAAGAATGATAAAATTGTGAAGGCAAAATTGAGACTCAAAACTCCAGACAGCAGGTGAAGGAGGGGAAGGGTCAAGTGGGAAAGACAGAGAAGTGGTGTTAGGAGCATCTGATAGCAGGTCGTGATCAGA
>NW_007905340.1:0-500 GCF_000696425.1 Galeopterus variegatus
TTTCTTTCCCTTGGTTATGGTAATGTTCTATATCTTGATATGGGTTTGGCTTAAACAAGTGTATGCATTGGTTAAAACTCAGTGAAAGAGCTCATAATATCTGTGCATTTTATTATATATATATTATATATATTAATATATATTAATTATATTAATATTAATATAATATATATTAATATATTATATATATATATATTAAACAAAGGAAAAACAATAACCTAATATTGAATTCAAATTAATGATGTGCATACTGAATTACTTAGGAGGAAGGGCACTGATACCTGCAATTTGCACTGAAATGCATCAAAAAGATAAAATGGGCTATTAATGGATAAATAAAGGGATACATCAATCTGTGATAAAGCACCTATAGGACAATATAAATGATAGAATTATGGTGTGGTTATATATTTTTTCACTTTAAAATTTTTCTTTTTTATTGTAGCCCCATTTTTTTATTACTATATTGATCATTAACAATGTAATCATTTTTGGTGGAC
>NW_007905341.1:0-500 GCF_000696425.1 Galeopterus variegatus
TATTACTGTCTCCATTTTTATGGACAGGTGGCAGACATACAAAAGAGAGGGAATGACAAACTGTATCTAGAGTGTCAAAAATCAGGCAGTGACTCCCGCCACCCAATCCCTGCCAATCATCCTGTGTTTAAAGGATCCCCACATACCATATGTGTAAGCGTTTAAGAGAGAGGCACGGGATTTAGAAGTTCAACAATGGGGGACTATAGATTCTAAAGTGTGCGACAAGGCTGAGTTCCCTGGATGTGCAAATAGAATCACTGAGGGGAAGTTGAAGAATCTAAGAAAACACAGGAATTTGAACAAGGCAGGAAAAGAGAAAACCAGGGATAGGTTTTAGGCACAATGGCAGCCCCTCACACATTCCATCCACACCCCACAATGTTTGCCCATCTTTCACTCTATCCACATTATAACACTCAAGTCGACACCAACCCTGATTACTCAAGCTGGGAATGTTCCTATTTCTTGTGTTTTTTGTTTGTTTGTTTGCTGGCTGG
>NW_007905342.1:0-500 GCF_000696425.1 Galeopterus variegatus
CTCGGACTGATGAGTTTACTTAGATCAATGAGCTCGGTCTGATGAGTTTACATACATCGATTTGCTTGGTCTGATGAGTTTACTTAGATCGAATACCATGCTCTGATGAGTTTACTTAGATCGATGAGCTTGATCTGATGCGTTTACTTAGATCGAAGAGCTTGGTCTCATGAGTTTACTTATATTGATGAGATTGGTGTGATGTGTTTACTTTGATCAATGGGCTTGGTCTGATGAGTTTATGTAGATCGATGAGCTTGGTCTCATGAGTTTACTTCGATTGAGGAGCTTGGTCTGATGTGTTTAATTAAATCGAAAATCATGATCCGATGAGTGTAATTTGATCGATAAGCTTGATCTGATGATTTTACTTAGATCGATTAGCTTGGTCTGATGAGTTGACTTAGATCGAATACCTTGCTCTGATGAGTTTACATAAATAGATGAGGTTGGTCTGATGAGTTTACTTAGATCGATTAGCTTGGGCTGATGAGTTTACT
>NW_007905343.1:0-500 GCF_000696425.1 Galeopterus variegatus
TTCTGGCCATGATGGAATATCAGGGACTAGAATAACACCCTATCTTAAACAACTGGAAAACAAGACAAAATATATGAAGCATTGGTTTTCAGCCATTGGACAACAGGCAGTGGGGCATAGTGCTGCCTGAAAGTAAAAAAAAAAAAAGAAAAGAAAAGAAAAAGATGAGTCCCACAATTTTCCAAGTTTACTGCTTGAGGTGGGTCTCTAGATCTCAGTGCAGAGAGGGAGAAGCCAAATATCTCAGCAGCTTTCCTGAGTTAAGGAGACATATTTTATAATTCAGAGATGGCAAATGTTGAGGTGCCAAATGGTGAGAATTCGTGGGGCAGAATACCAGAGATGAAAGAGCAGCTCAAAGATGCATCTCTAGAGATCTGCAGAGAGGTTCCTCAAATCTGTGCCTGAGTACTCACAGACTCAGAGAAGAAATTTCCAAATCTGGAGAAACACTGTAAAGGAGTAAGTGGAAGAATTCCTGGAGCTCCCACAGGACCAGC
>NW_007905344.1:0-500 GCF_000696425.1 Galeopterus variegatus
TGATGCCATTAATAATAAACTTACCCATAATATCCTTATCACACCTAAAAGTTAAAAATGATTGATTAATATATTAAAAAATTCACTTAGTGTTCACATTTCATAGATTGTCTCAAAATTTTAAGAACAATGTTATTTTGAATCTGGATTCAGATAAGGTTGTACATTGCAACTGGATTTAAGATGAGGTCATTTTTGCTGAGGAATTTTCCAGAGTCTGTATTTTGTAAATTACATCCCTGTGGTATCACTGAACTTGTTTCTCTGCATCTATGTTTCCTGTAAACTGGTGTTTAGCTCTAGAGTTCTGATCAGATTCAGATTTTATTTTCTTTTGCAGGAATACTTCATAGGTGGTGTTGTATACTTCTATCAGAAGGCACACATTGTCTGGTTGCCTCCTTTTTTGTGATATTAGCAGTCATTGATGATCATTGCCAGGATTCATTCTAGTAGGGGTTTCAAAATGGTGACAGTTGAATTCTGTTCTTCTCCATTTA
>NW_007905345.1:0-500 GCF_000696425.1 Galeopterus variegatus
GAGGGCTTTCAGAACTTATTAAACAACGGCAGCATCCTTGGATTAGGAGCATGGCTTCCCAAGCCAGTGACTGAAAGACTTACAACTTGCTTGTGTGCATAAATCCAGATGCATTTGTTAAAGAGACCATTCCTATTACATTATATGGACACTTCCAGGTTCACCTGCTGTGGACCCTTTTCTTTTCGTAAACTAACGGAGCTGATATTTCCGTTATAGAAATCTACCTGGTTTTTCTTTTATTGATTGACCAATTCATTTGTGTATGCACTAAGCACCAACTTGGTCATAAGTACTGTTTCGGGTGGGGGCATGGGGTGGGGAGACCACTCAGGAGAAGTGGCATCTGGACTGAGATCTGAAGAGACAGAAGGAAGGAGAGCTACAGCTAGAAGCAGAAGAGAGGACAGGCAGCAAGCAGAGGGCTGTGCAGTGCAGGGGACTACAGGACTCGGCACCCGGGGGAGCTGAAGGTCAGCACCCCAGGAGCCTAGGGCTGC
>NW_007905346.1:0-500 GCF_000696425.1 Galeopterus variegatus
CTTGCTGTCTGCCTTTCTTCTCTGTAGGGAAGATAATACAGGAGAGCAAGGGCTGAAGTGGAGAGACCTTTCAGGAGCCTGTTTCCCTATTTCAGCCAAGAAATGATGGATGTTGGTGCAGACCAGGGAGGTGGTGCTCACTATAGGACACAGGATTCTAGGTCAGATTAGATGTGTGAAATGAGAGATGTGGAGAGGTCAAGATGGCATCAGGATTTGGGCCCAAGAAACTGAAAGAATAAAGCTGCATTTTATTGAGATTTTGGAAGCAGTGGGTGATGCAGGTTTGGGGTTGAAATTTTCTGTTTCATACCTGTTGAGTTTGAAATTGTGGGATGTTGAATGAATGAGTCTGTAATTTCAGGGCAGGCTGGGGGTATCATTTTAGAAGTCATCAGCAAATAGGTGATATTTACAGCCTTTAGATAGATGAGCTGAGGAAGAGTGGTGCATATGACAGAGAAGAGAATAGAACTGGGGAAAATGCAAAGACTTGTAAG
>NW_007905347.1:0-500 GCF_000696425.1 Galeopterus variegatus
CACCCAGGTTATGGTATTTTTGTTATAGCAACCCAAATAGACTGAGACAAGGTCTTTCCTCGCCAAAAATTTAAAACATGCTATTAAACAACTATTTCATCAAAGATAAAATATAAAACTGAAAAATAGAAATACTTGAAAATGATGAAAATGAAAACATAGTATCAGAATTTATGGAATTTAACTTAAATAGTTATTTTAGAAAATGTACAGCATTATATGAAGAAAAATGAAAATGTATAAATTAATCTCCCAACTCAAAAGTGTAGAAAAAGAACATACAGTAAACAAAAAGTCACAGAGAAAAGTAAGGATGCTCATAATATCTATACTAATATTGAAATGAAGATATCAGCCAGTGTAACTGACTAGAAAATTAACTGCATGAAAACTGGAAAGGAAGACATAGAGTTAACTCAATTTTTCAAATATATGACTAATATCTAGGAACCCCAAATAAGCAATGGTAAAATTACTATAATTATATGAGATTTTAAATA
>NW_007905348.1:0-500 GCF_000696425.1 Galeopterus variegatus
AGGGGGAGATTTCTTAGGGTTGTTTGCCCAAGGCATACCATACTAGCATCAGATTTCAAAGATTATAGGCAGAAGAAACCTTGCATAGTAATTTTTCTGCATCAAGGACCCTGGTACTTACCTGCCACTTCCTAGCAGCATAACCTTGAGCATTACGCCTCCACTCACTGAGCTTCAATCTCCTTGTCTGAACATGGGGTAATAATCCTTACCTGAAACTGTCTTGTGAGGTTGAGGAGAGATAACATGTGCTGCTTAGAACAGTTACTGACACTTACTAGGGACCAGCAAATAATATCCATTACATCTACTGTTCCATTATTGGGGCCAATTCTAGTCAAATGGATGCCGAGAAAGAGAGAGACAGAGAGACAGAGAGAGAGAGACAGAGAGAGAGAGAGAGAGGAGAGAGAGAGAGGAGAGAGGAGAGGGGGGGAGGGAGAGAGAGAGAGAGAGAATGTTTATTTCCCAAGAAATGCAATGATTCCACCTTTGGTATC
>NW_007905349.1:0-500 GCF_000696425.1 Galeopterus variegatus
GGTTTCTTCGGGAGGACCCTGAGTCTGAACAAGGCTAGGGGTAAAAGGCGGATCTAGTCAATTTGAAGTTCTAGAGAAAGTTTAGTAAGGATGTCTTTTAGAGCCCTGTTGGCATGTTCAACTTTTCCTGAGCCCTGGGGCCAGTAAGGACAGTGTAGATGCCAAGGGAGGGAGAGAGCTCGAGATAAATTTTGTATTACTTGAGCAGTGAACTCTGGGCCATTGTCCATTTGTATGGAAGAGGGCATTCCAAACCTCGGGATAATCTGGGAGAGGAGTATGGAAGCCACAGTGGTGGCCTTTTTGTTAGTGGTGGGAAGACCTCTATCCACCTGGAAAAGGTATCTACCATTACTAGGAGGTATTGTTGACGTTTAACAGGAGGCATGAGGGTGAAATCGATCTGCCAATCTGTGGCAGAGATATTACCCCTAGCTTAATGTGAGGGATACAGTTTGGCTTTTAAGGGAGTGTTAGGGTTGGTACATTGGCAGATGGAG
>NW_007905350.1:0-500 GCF_000696425.1 Galeopterus variegatus
CTTCCTCCCAGGCTGGTTGTGTAGAGAGAATCTTTGGTTCCAGCAGCTGCACTCTCCTTTAGGGTCTGTTCAGAGGTATGGGATGTATTTCCAGGAACATTTTCCAAGGCTCAAGCATCCTGCAAGGGACTTTATTCCCCCTCCATAGCTTGCTTTCTTGAAAATACAAAATCCTTAAACCTTAATTAATCTTAATATGACATTTCTAGATCAGGCCTGGCAAATAATTCATCCACAGTATGGTCTTTGAATCTCTTCTGTAGAATAGATATTATTAAAGGCAGAGAACTAGGCAAAACAAAACAAAACAAAACAAAACAAAACAAAACAAAACAAAACAAAAAAACCCAAACCCACATCCAAGGAAATAATAGTAATAATACGAACAATGACAGCAACAGCAGAAACACCATCAATTACCATTTACTGAGGTTTGAAGACCTACTGTGTGTTGATTACTGCACTAATGCTTTAATGATCTAGTGCAATTAACCGAACAT
>NW_007905351.1:0-500 GCF_000696425.1 Galeopterus variegatus
CATTTTGAAGGATAGCCTTCCTGGGTATAGTATTCTTGGCTGACAGTTTTTTTTTTTTTTTTCTTTTAGTATTTTGAGTATATCATCCCATTGTCTTCTGTCCTGTACAGTTTTTATTGAGAAGTCTGCTGTTAGTCCAATGAGGACTCCTTTATAGGTGATTTGATGCTTTTCTCTTATTGTTTTTAGGACTCTCTCTTTGTCTTTGATTTTTGCCAGTTTGAACAAAATATGCCTTTGTGGGGGCCTTTTTGAATTTAATCTCTTTTGGGATCTTTAACCCTCCTGAATCTGAAGGTCTGTGTCTCTCCTCCCTGGGAACTTTTCCTCTATTATTTCATTGAATATGTTCTCAATGTTTTTTCCTTCCTCCTCCCTTGAGGAATACAGATGATTCAGGTATTTGTGCACTTAAACTTGTCTGCTATTTCTCTTAGAGTTTCTTCATTTTTAAAAAAATTCTCTTTTCTCTCCTTTTTTGGTCTACCTGAGTTATTTTG
>NW_007905352.1:0-500 GCF_000696425.1 Galeopterus variegatus
TACAAGCAGTGTTATCATAAATTTACTAGTATTTATATGTTTTTACTCTGCACTTTTGCTCTAGTTCCTATAAAATAACCTCAGAAAGCAGAATTGTCTCAAGAAAACGAACATTTTAATTTTTGTAGATGCTGTAAATAGGAGCAGCTTTCTTACATTCTAGCAATGAGCACTTGGAATTAAAGGAGAAAACAAATCCTTTTCAGAGGATAAGAAGAAATCTTGAACGTTAAAGAAACCATAACCGGAAGGTGGACCCAACTATGAAACTTAACTAAGATCTGAATAAAGACATACGAGTTTCCAAAAAGAACACTCAGTATTTTAAACAGGTTAATTCTTCCCAAATTAATTTAGAAATGTAATGCTGTAGTGAGTTCTTATAATTTTATGAAGCCTCTGTGTTTTGAGTATAAGTTAAACTTTCTTATACCACGAACTGGGTTCAATCACCCTCAACACAATTTCCAGTTCTGCACCTCCTTTCAGTTCCTCTATGT
>NW_007905353.1:0-500 GCF_000696425.1 Galeopterus variegatus
ATAAGTACAACTGATAACTCAGGATTTTTACTAATAGTTAACATCACCTTATAAAAAAAAATGCCAGAACATCTCTAAATGCCTTGTCACACGAAGTGCACAGTGAGGAGAACACGAGAGTGCTTTTTCTTTTTCTTTTCTTTTTTGCAGCTGGTCAATATGAGGATCCTTTTCATTTGAAAAGTTTGGAAATATGTACAACTATAAATAAAAGCTTGCAAATATGTACAGCTTCGACACAGCTTCACTGTGCTCAGGTCCCTGTGGCCACATCATATGAACCTCTGAACATTCCTAGAGCACTTTGAGAGGCTACAATATGACCGTGATCATTTTTTTTTTTTAATTGGCAGCTGGCCGGGGCAGGAATCCGCACCCTCGACCTTGGTCTCACCAGCATCACGCTTTCCCAAGCGAGCTAACTGGCCAGCACCTGCCATGATCAAATTTTGTAATTAAACCTAATGAGGACAAAAGACGAGTCTCAGGTAAGAGATGTG
>NW_007905354.1:0-500 GCF_000696425.1 Galeopterus variegatus
TTGGTCTTTAAATAGAAGAATTTCCATCCAATGATTCTTGTCAAGGCCAAATATATATATAAATAAAATACACATATTGTTGAGAGTATGACAAAATCTTCTGGTGAAATTCTATCAAATTACTCATCACCTCAGACCTCTGACATCAAGATGTAAGGTGATTTTCTGAAAGGTGTAATCAATATGCAACCATCAGTGATGGAGTAGGTAGTGATTACCATCCAATTGTTTCTGTAAGATTTGAGAACCCAGAAATTAAAATGGCACCAAAAGCCCAATCCATAAGTCACATTATTGGGACTCAGGCAGAATAGCCACTTAATTTATTAGGCAACCATACAAATTTAACAGCTATTCGCATTGGGTTATTCAGAATCTTTTTAAGGTACCATACAACATTACACTATCTACATATAATATTCTCATAAATGAATCAACGTAAACTAAAAAAGTCTAAACATAGTAATAAAATATCAACTTGATAGCACAACCTGAGAAGC
>NW_007905355.1:0-500 GCF_000696425.1 Galeopterus variegatus
GAAACAAAAGGAAGGATTCTATCCACAGGTTGAAAGCAGTGCAGTCTTGCTCTTCAAAGTTTGAGAGGAATGGGGAAAGTTTAGTGAAACTAAACCGACAAAAGCCCCAAGCAAGGTCTCCCTTTAGCTGTGGCACCTGTTAACCCGAAGCTCACCTGGTTCTTTCTAATGTGTTGTCATACAATGAGTGAGAATTTTGGAGGAGCTGGGCCACTTTGAGAACAACACTGGCTGTGGACGCTGTTACTGTGGGGAAGAGCATTGGTGAGAGTCACAGGTTCGCTGTGATGGAGAGAATGAGGAAGGTCGTCCTCCTCCTGGGATGGGACAATCAGGAAGTTAAAGACATCACTGGTTTGTCAACCAGGAGGTTAAAGATATCACTGGGATTTAATTGATCCTTGATGGGAAAAGAATTATCACTTGATCTCAGATTTTCCAGATATTAATGACTGTACCTGGCAGAGATCTGGATATATGAATCAATTTCTTTTTCACAT
>NW_007905356.1:0-500 GCF_000696425.1 Galeopterus variegatus
ATTTAACAGGATTTTTTTCCTCATTTTTATGAGCACATTGGATTAGATTTTGCAACACGTCTGAAGATAAATTCTAGAAAATTCATAAAAGTGATACATTCCTAAATGCCCCCTTTGCAACACTGAGTAAATACTTTCACCTCTTATTGCTCTGCAGATCAGACCTTCTTGTCGTGGACGAGGTCTTGTCTTTCTCCACCATAGGCTTATGGGAGGTAACCAGACACGGATCACAGAAGTCACCCTCCTGGGATTCCAGGTCGATCCAGCACTGGAGTTTTTCCTCTTTGGACTTTTCTCTCTCTTCTATATGATCACACTGCTGGGCAATGGGGTCATTCTGGGGCTTATCTGGCTGGACCCCAGACTGCACACCCCCATGTACTTCTTCCTCTCACACTTGGCTATTGTTGATATGTCCTATGCTTCCAACAATGTCCCCAAGATGCTGACAAATCTTGTGAACCAGAAAAGAACCATCTCCTTTGTTCCATGCATAA
>NW_007905357.1:0-500 GCF_000696425.1 Galeopterus variegatus
CTGTTTCCCAACCACCTTAAGGAGAAAGATTCCGAACACCTACCTGGATCAGAGAAGAAAAGCCTTGGGGATTTGGAATCAAACCTTCCCACCCCCCACTTCCAATAGGCTGTGTCCCTTAAAACCAAAATGTACTGTCCTACTAGAAGGTCGTATTTAATTTCAGCCTCTGTGGATACAGAGAACTCACCTGTCTATTGCACTGTGTTCTCATCCAATGAGCCCAGGAGGAAATGGCATGCCGAAAACGAAAAAAAAAAAAACACACAGACATATATATATATGCAAGGAAAAGATTTTGAGCCCTGGTGAGATACTGTGCCCTATTTGCACCTCTGTCTTGGATTGCTAAAGGGAGGGGAAGAAAATCTTTCCTACTTCAGCTTCGTTCTTTTATACCCTCTAAGATTTTCCCATTTATACCAAATATATGCCCAGAGCAAAAATATAATTCATCCTCTGCACTTATTCCCTGTATTAGTTTTCTATTGCTGCTGTAA
>NW_007905358.1:0-500 GCF_000696425.1 Galeopterus variegatus
TTTTATCTAGGGATGCACTGTTCAATATAGTAGCCACTAGCCACAGTGGCTATTGAGCAGTGATGTGCTAGTAAATCATTAACAATAAGCTCCCCACTCCTGCCCCCCCATTTCAACATTTAATGATTTTTCTGAAATAAATACTTCCAGAGTGGTAAATTTTCATGTACCAATCAACCATTTTATGAAATTCTGAAAATTTTGCAACCAGCTCTTGCAATCCAGTGATAGCTGGCTCCAGCATGCCACTGAAATGGCTAGTCCAAATTGAGATGTGTTTTAAATGTAAAATAGGTTCTGACTTCCAAGAAGATGGCAACTAGAGGTGCCCAGGGCACATTCCTCATGCTGAAAAGATTGAATGGGCCCACTGCCATTGCTCCTGCAGTTGAGGAGCCATTGTTTGGTCCCAGCACCACTGACCATTGCATAGCAATTGCCTGCAGAGCAGCAGTCTTGTGGGTGGCCCATTGCTGCAGCGTGGACACCACAGATGTGAG
>NW_007905359.1:0-500 GCF_000696425.1 Galeopterus variegatus
AAGACAAATCCTGGGGGTCACAGGAGCAGTTCTAGTTCTCATCGGTAATGGTCATAAATTGTTATCATTCAACTGGAGGTCAGCAGCTTCTCTGAAAAGAATTGGTTCCCAGAGAACAGACACAGCACAAAGCCTGGGTCGACCCTGGCCCCAGAGTTCACCTGCTAATTAGGGTCAGGGTGAGCTCAGGAGCAACTCCCTGTACCCTATATTAATCTATTCCAGCCGTGACTGAATCATATTAATATCTTAACATGGAAACCTGGTGCTCCTGTTCCTTCTGCTGTGTTTTTTTCTGGAATTTTATAGAAAATACCAGCATTCATTCACTCATTCATTCAACACAGAAGTTCTATTACAGGAAAGACACCGGGTTTAAACTCTGACATAAATCACAGATAAACTCTGCCCTGAGGGGAGCATATAACCAGACCGGGCAGCATGATACAATCATAAATAACATTAATCCATGTAACAGGGAGAAAAAATATTTTAAAAGG
>NW_007905360.1:0-500 GCF_000696425.1 Galeopterus variegatus
GCGCCGCCGCGCTTCCCAAGCGGCGCACTATCCAGTGCGCCACCGGGCCGGCCCAAAAATCATTTTAGTTTGATGTAATCCCGTTTGTGTATTTTTGCTTTTGTTTTCTGTATTTTGGGGGTCATATCAAAAAAATAATTGTCTAGACTAATGTAGAGATTTTCACTGTATTTTCTTCTAGCAGTTTAACGGTTTCAGGGATTTTTTTTGTTTTTTTTTCCTTTTTGTCTTTTTTCGTGTCCGGCAACGGACCGCAACCCTCAGTGTCGCGCACGCACCGGACCAGGACCAGCAACGGGATCGCAACCCTCAGTGCTGCACCTGCACCTTGCTCAGCCAGTGAGTGGGAACCGGTCTGTATGTGGGATCCAAACCCTCCGCGGGAGCGCCACCGCATTCCCAAGCAGCGCACTGTAGCAGTGCACCACTGGGCCGGCCCCAGTTTCAGGTTTTATATTCAAGTGTTAACACATTTTCAGTCGATTTTTGTGAATGGTATA
>NW_007905361.1:0-500 GCF_000696425.1 Galeopterus variegatus
TTTACTTGGGATGAATTGTTTATATAATTTAACTCTCCATATTTCTGTCTTCTTATATCTGGCATATATCTTTGATAAATAGCAGATAGCTGGGTCTGATATAACCAACCTTCTCTTTAAACTGGCTAGTTTTGTCAATAACATTGATTATAATTATTAATATATTTGATTTAAAGCAAATATATTTTGAATTTTTCTAATTTTGTATTTTGAATTTGAACTTTTTTTTTTTTGGCAGCTGGCCAGAATGGGAAGTCAAACCCATGACTGAATTCATTTTTTAATGTTTTTTTTTTGACCTCTCTTTGATTAGTAAACTTTGTTATATTTTCATTGCTTGAAAATTTTACACTTTTTCTTTTAATGGTTATTGTTAAAACACTAACATGCATATCTAAGGTCTTCTAGATAGTCTACCCTTTTCCATATAATTCTAGATCTTAGAACATTTTAACTACAGTCACCCCTACAATTGTAAATTTTATTGTTTTCCAGCATTT
>NW_007905362.1:0-500 GCF_000696425.1 Galeopterus variegatus
ACTTGGCGTGACATATTATCTATCCTGGAGAATGTTCCATACGCATTTAAAAAAAATATTCTGTTCTTGTTGGGTGGAGTGTTCTGTATATGTCTGTTGGCTCCAATTTTTTTTTATAGTGGTGTTCTAGTCCTCTATTTTCTTTTCTTTTCTTTTCTTTTTTTTCCTTTTTGTCTCTTTTTTCGTGTCTGGCAATGGATCACAACCCTCAGTGTCGCGCCCGTATCGGACCGGGACCGGCAATGGGATCACAACCCTCGGTGTCACGCCCGCACCTCGCTCAGCCAGTGAGCGGGAACTGGTCTGTATGTGGGATCCGAACCCTCGGCAGGAGTGCCGGTGGCGCACTGTAGCAGTGCGCCACCGGGCTGGCCCCATCTAGTCCTCTATTTTCTTATTGATATTCTATCTTACTGTTCAATCTTCTGTTGAAAGTGAAGTATTGAAGTCTCTAACCATAACTGTAGAATCTTTTCTTTCTTCAATCATGTCAAACTTTG
>NW_007905363.1:0-500 GCF_000696425.1 Galeopterus variegatus
GGCATAACTCTACCTGACTTTAAATTATACTACAAAGCTACTGTAACCAAAACAACATGTTGGGCCGGCCCGGTGGCGCACTGGATAGTGCACCGCTTGGGAAGCGCCGCGGCGCTCCTGCCCGAGGGTTCGGATCCCACATACAGACCGGTTCCCGCTCACTGGCTGAGCGAGGCGCGGGAGCAACACCGAGGATTGCAATCCCGTTGCCGGTCCCCAGTCCGGTACGGGGGCAACACTGAGGGTTGCGATCCGTTGCCGGACACGGAAAAAAGACAAACAACAACAACAACAACAACAAAAAACATGTTACTGGTATAATAATAGATATTCAGACTAGTGGAGTAGAACTGAGAACCCAGAAATCACCCCTCAGGCTGATAGCCATCTGATATTGGACAAAGGCAACCAAAACCTACATTGGGGAAAAGACTGCCTATTCAATAAGTGGTGCTGGGAAAACTGGATATCCATATGCAGGAGAATGAAACTAGACATGC
>NW_007905364.1:0-500 GCF_000696425.1 Galeopterus variegatus
AAAAAAAAAAAAAATTAATGTTGTTCATACTGTTAGCAGAATAAAGAGAAAATCTTATGATTGACTCATAGATGCAGATGGAATTTAGTAAAAATGAACATCCATTCATGTTTGAAACTTTAAGCAAGGTGGAAGTAGAAGGGAACTTCTAAATTCTGATATAAGGTACCTACAAAAATAAACCCACAGCAAATATCAAACTTGATTGTGAAATAGTAAAAGATACTATCCTGAGATTAGAACAAGAAAAGAAGGTCCATGTCACAATTTCTCTTCAACATCACAGTAGAGGACCTAGCCAGGGCAATAAAAGAAGAAAAAGTAATAAAAGCTTTAAAGATCGAAAAGCAATAATGATTGAAAAGGATAATTATGTAACACAATTATGTTTCTAGAAGATACAGTATAATTTACTAATAAGCTATTAGAACTAAGTGAATTCAGCAGGGTCCCTGAATACAAGGGCAATATATAAAAATAAATTCTATTTCTTTTTTTTT
>NW_007905365.1:0-500 GCF_000696425.1 Galeopterus variegatus
GGAATTTTGGTGGGTTATGTACACGTGTTCATTTTCTTAACTTAATTTGCCCTTATGTTTTTGGGAGAGTGCATACACACACATATAACACAAAATATATTTAATTGTACACTTTAAATATGTGCAGTTTATTATTTATAAATAGAACAGTTTAAAAAAAAAAAGCAGGTGATTATGGAACTAGTTTACCGGTAATGGAAAGGTTTACTGGTAAACTAGTTTCTGGAAATAGAAAGGCCTAAGCCTTTTGTGCATTATGTGCACAAATTTTGAATATTTGCTATTTCATAATATCTTTATAAACAAATAGAATCATACCTCTCAGTGGCCTAAATAAGGTAGTAAACACTGCAATTTGTTTTCATTCCTGTTAGTCAACTTCTGATTAACCAAAAATGGGGGAAGAAGCAGGAAAGGGGTGGTCTCTTTCTTAACACTTACCTGTGGACCACATAGCATCTCTACTGTGTTTCAGGTCTACTCTCCTCAGAGACAAGAGG
>NW_007905366.1:0-500 GCF_000696425.1 Galeopterus variegatus
CAGGTAGCAGTGTGTGTGGCATTTATGGTGCACTTAATGTGTGCTGGGTTCCAGGCCAGTCATTGGAATGGCTGGGGCCTCATGTAAGCCTTTCTCAGCTCCTCCTCGTGGGTAGGGGTGTGCTCATCTTACAGCAGAGCCCGAGCGGACCTCAAGTGAGTGTCAGAGCCAGAATGCAAACCCTCGCCCCTTCTGGGACACGCTGCCGCCCACAGAGCCTGCTCGGTGGAGGTGTTGCGGAGTGCATGGTAGAAGCGGGGCGAGGGTGTCCCTCCCAGCCTGAGAGTGTGACTCGGCCTGCATGCCCTCTCAGCAGCCTGCGCAGGCCAGGACAACCCCTGTGAGAAAGTCTGAGGCGTTCATTACCTGTTGACCTAAAAGAAACTGAGGCTGAACATATAAAGCATAGGACTTACTGAGCCAATATGACAATTGCAACCAGGAAACATACAGGTCACGTTACCCCGAGAAATGTGCTTCAAAGGAGTCCAGCAAAGCTT
>NW_007905367.1:0-500 GCF_000696425.1 Galeopterus variegatus
AAGAAATAGAAAATCTGTACAGACCAATAACAACTAAGGAAATTGATTCAGTAATGCAAAGTCTTTTATTGAAGAAAAGCCCAGGACTTGATGGCTTCTCTGCTGAATTCTACCAAACACTGGAAGAACTAATACTAATTTTCTTCAGATTATTTCAGAAAAATAGGGAAGAGGGAATACATCCTAACTCATTTTATGAGGCCAGTTTTACTCTAATTCCAAAACCAAAAATGGACAAAAAAAAAAAAGAAAAAGAAAAAAGAAAATTACAGGCCAATATCCCCAGTGCAAAAATTCTCAACAAAGTACTAGCAAACTGAATCAAACAACACATTAAAAAAAATCATTCCAGCAGCACATTATAAATATCCTTCACTATGATCAAGTGGAATTTATCTCAGGAATGCAAGGATGGTTTAGCATACACAAATCAATAAGTGTGATACACTACATTAACAGAAAGAAAGACCAAAACCATATATGATAATTTCAATTAATTC
>NW_007905368.1:0-500 GCF_000696425.1 Galeopterus variegatus
TAATGTACAGAATTGTTTACTCTTGGTTCTGTATTTAGACGATTTATTTCTCCTGGTTCCTGAATCCTAAAAAAGTTGCTTTGATTGACTTCATGGTTGGCCTTGTTTTGCCATTGAGTGTTTTTAAGAAAGTGTCCTGGAACTCTATTCCTGAGCCCTTTTCTTATGGGGAATGTTTTCTTTTTTTCCTTTATGTGTGAACAGCAGCTTAACTGGGTGTAATAATCTTGGGCCACTCTTTCTTCCATATAGGAATTTGTAAATCAAAACTTTCTAGACATACAAGTCAGAAGAAGCTGGAAAACCTTACAAGGTCTTCATTTATCTAATTGAGACTGTAGAGTGAATACGTTTAATATGTTTAAAGAAATGAAAGACAAACTTGAAAATGTTCACAGTAAACATGAAACCACACAGATGACCAATGCAAATTTGTACAGGAAGAAAATAGAACTTCTAAGAATGAAGAAATATAATAATTGGAATATTAAAAGAAAACT
>NW_007905369.1:0-500 GCF_000696425.1 Galeopterus variegatus
AAGGAAAAAGGGGAGTCATCGATTAAACAACTTTCCCCTGAAGCCAATTTAAAGAATTGGGATTAGAATTCATTGGCTACTCCTTTGGTAGGGAGGCTGGGTAATTAGCATATTTATCAGTAAAAGCATTCTGACATTAAATTAAATGAATATGCATGGATATCAAGTAGCCAAAGCAGCAGGCAGTGGCAGTATTCATTCTTTAGTGTCCACAGTGGCAAGTAGGATTGTGATATTATGGGATCAGTATTGCCAGAGCTTCCAAAGTTTAGAGCCTTGTGTAGGGGCCAAGGGGAGACTTCCCCCTTCTACCCGCCAAAAGGTTCTCTGAAAAACCAACTGATAAACACGGATTAATGGGAAAAAGAGGTATAACAAATTCCTTTGATTATAGTTTTATGTGACATGGAAGCCTTCAGAATGAAGACCCAAAGATATGGGGAAAACTGTCTATTTTTATGCTTAGGCCTATGAAGCAGGAGCAGCCATATAGAAATGTG
>NW_007905370.1:0-500 GCF_000696425.1 Galeopterus variegatus
AAACAATGTTAAACAGCAGTGGCAATGGAGTTGAGGGGGGTGCAACAAGAGAGTTATAAAGGGGTCACACAAGGGAGTTCCTCTGTAGTGAGAGAGCAGTTCTGTGTTTTGAATGTGGAGGTGGTTAAATGAATAGTTCTGTGTTCACATACACACAAATGAGGGCATATTAAAACTGGTGAACACTGAGTAAAGTTTGTAGTGTAGTTAAAAGTATTGTATGAATGTCAGTTTCTTGGTCTTGATATTGCACTACAGTTATGCAAGATGTCACCACAGGGAGAAGGTGAGTTAAGAATGCCTAAGACCTCTTGTACATTTCTTTGCACATTCCTATAAATCGAAGGTTTCATGGGACCCTATGTATTATTTTTGCAACTTCATATGAGTCTACATTCCAAAATAAATAGAAGTGGCAAAAGCAGGTATCTTCACCTTATTCTGGACATCAACAGTAATGCTTTAGGATTTCATTTATAAGTAAAATTTTAATTTAAGAT
>NW_007905371.1:0-500 GCF_000696425.1 Galeopterus variegatus
AACCATCAGTCAAAATTATATATTTACAGACTATAATGCAAATGGAGCCACAAAGGGTCTGCGGTGCCCAGTAGGTATAACCAGCCAGCCAGATATTCCTCTTAGGCAACAAAAGGCTAAGCTTGATCTTTAACAGTCCCCTTTAGACTGGGCCTGTGCTCTCCAGTGCCTCCCAGACCCCGCAGGCTCCCAGTTTATTTCTTGCTCCACTTTGTGTATGGCCTGCCTGGCTGCTGCAGCGTTGGAGTTTACAATCCCTGCATCAGACTCTTTCCTTTCCATCTGCCAAAATGGTTTGGCAGAAGTAAAGACGGGCTATCTGTTTCAACCTTTTCATGTCATAGGGCCAATTTTTGTGCACTCAGGCACATATAACAATAAAAATATTTTTTAAAAATCATGGAGGCAGTACCTACTTCTGGCAGCCTCTGAAAACTGGATTGCAAATGAATGTTATTTTATATTACTACTGCGATAGTATCCTATCATATTGATTATAA
>NW_007905372.1:0-500 GCF_000696425.1 Galeopterus variegatus
CTGAAGTTAAAAAATACTTCCACATGGTAGTGTGCATTCTCTTTTGCTGCTCACTCGTTTCTGCCTTCAAGAAACTACCTTGAAAATCAACCCAGGTATCACAAAATAATTTGGACACTTTTTTTGGTGGACCTCTAAATTTGGGTTGCATTTTGTTCAAAATCCATTGGAAATTTTGACAAAACTCCATTCAAAAAACAGAATTTTTTTTTCCTAGTCAGGTTTTGAAGCTTTTGGCAAACTGCAATTACTGAAATCAAAGCTTGCAAGTAAGCCTCCAGTGAAATTAGTCCCTGCTAAATCAAGTGACAAACTGAAAAAAATTGAATACTTAGAGCTTAAAAACGTACAATAATTTTGAAATTTAGTAGTGCACTTTGGAATATCTCCATGTAGTAGACTGAACTATATCCCCCCCAAAACTCACTGGAGCTTGAACTGTGTCCCCCAAGTTCCATGTATTAGAAACTTAGCCCTCACTGTGACTGTTAAGAGGGTGG
>NW_007905373.1:0-500 GCF_000696425.1 Galeopterus variegatus
AAGATAATAAATTTATGTTGTTTTAGGCCACCAAGTTTGTGGTGTTTTGTTACAGCAGCAACAGAAAACTCATACACCTTGTCTATGTCCCAGTTTCCTCACTTATAAAATGAGGGAAATAAAATTATCTCATACAGTATTGTGATGATCAGAGAGAAAATTTAGGTAAAACCCTTAGAACAGTGCCTAGCACATAGTAAGTTGCTTAGTAAATGCAAGAAAAATAATAAACATAAACAATTGAGGGAAGGAACCGAAATGGATTCTGAAAACATTAAGTGAAATATAGTTCAAAAACAGGATTTCAGAATGGTAACCAAGGGTTACTCCATAGTACCCCACAGTTTACAGTTGTTTTGAAGCCACTGAGTTTTGTGGTGCTTCATAATGGAGCAGTAGTAATGGAGCTGAAGCCTGCATGCTAAGGAGCCAGCCATGAGGAAATCCTCACAGTGTGTTAAGCAATGCCAGCAACTGATCCCGTGGCTCCAACACAGGAA
>NW_007905374.1:0-500 GCF_000696425.1 Galeopterus variegatus
CATTTGAAAACTTAGATAAAATGGATCAAATCCTCACAAGATACAATTAACAAAATTCACATAATAGGAAATACACAATATGAATAAGCCTATATCTGTTATAGAAAAAGAGTAAATCGTTAATAGTCTTCAAAACAGAAAACATCCATCCCAGATGTGTTCAATGGTAAATTCAACCAACCATTTAAGGAAGAAATTATAGTAATTCCCTACTGTGTATTGGTACTTCCCAACTCATTCTATGAGGACAGCATTACCTCAGTACCAAAACCAGGAAAAGACATTACAAGAAGAGAAAAGTACAACTCAGGACCGCTCAGGAATATACATGCAAAAGTCCTCAACAAAATATTGGTAAACCTAATCCAAAAATGTATTTTAAAAAAGCTGTGCAATATGATCAAGTCAGAATTATTCCAGGCATGCAAAGCTGGTATAGATTTGAACATCAATTAATATAATCCATCACATCAGCAGACTTAAATAGAAAAACCTTATGA
>NW_007905375.1:0-500 GCF_000696425.1 Galeopterus variegatus
AATCATATGCAGCAATTATTATTTGTTGACAAACAATATAAGGTGATATCTCAGAATTATAAATATAATATTATTTTAAAATTATGTACTCATATATAGCCAAAAAATTATATATTTTTTCTTATGTTATATTTTTTCAAACTTTTTGTCCCTTTTTTATTATAGTGTTTTTATTTCCTTTCGGTTTACTCTTTTTTTCCCTATATAGACTGAGTACTGCATTTATTCTTGATTTACAGGATTCTTATGGTGAAAGACTCACAAGTGTCTCCTCCTGGGAAGTTTCTATGAAGATTCTGCTGTTGCTGAGAAAATTTACTTCAACTATAGTAATAAATAGTGGGAGTTGCACCAAGATAGTTTGGACTCTTACTGGGCCTTACTGTGAGTCAAATTATGGTCAAAACACATTTATTTTCTGATTTTATCTGTATTGTATCATAGGGACATTTCAACCTGAAAAATCAAAGTTTGCACAAAATCATTTTCCAATTACCCCA
>NW_007905376.1:0-500 GCF_000696425.1 Galeopterus variegatus
TCTGATGGTGGTGACAGTGACCCAGGGGTCTCATGTGGTAGAAAATGGTGGAGCAAAGAGCTTACCGGTCATCTCAGATTTCCAAATAGCCCAGGCTGCTCTTTTCTGACAGTCTGTTTGCATAAAGTCCAGCTTGGCTCCTCTCCTCCAGCTCATTACCTGCCATGTCCCGGACCTCACTGCAGAGGGAGGTGCATCACTGCCGCGAGAAGGCCGGGGACGGCACTTCAGAGCAGACAAAGGGCGCCGCCATGTTAGAGTCGGGAGGAACCGACCTCGCTGGCTTCCCGGCTGCAACTTCCGGCGCACGCCCCGCTTCGGCGCTCGATGCGCGACCACGGACAGGCGCATGCGCCTAGCTATCCGAAAAGTTCTACATTACAGTACTTCTGCGCTTATAATTGTCCTCGTTGAAAGCCTGCCTTGGTTTTCTATTCCAAATACAACAGTAAGAGCTTCCATGTGTGGAAGTAGAGATAACCCCCAACCTTTTTGGTAAA
>NW_007905377.1:0-500 GCF_000696425.1 Galeopterus variegatus
CAGCATTAAAAGAAGTGACCTTCCCAAAGCCAACAGCAGGAGCTGTAAGAACGACTCTCAGGCACCCTCAAATGGGTGGAAAAGCGGGTTTGGGACTGGAGTGGAGAGAGGAGGGAGGAAGCAGTCAAGAGAAGGGGAGAAGCAACTTTGTCAGACACGCTGCTCAGCAAGTTTGCAGAAAGAAGTGTTTGTTAGTTCCTCTCCTTTCCTGATCCAACACGATCCACTTTTCTCATGCTTACATCAGCAACTGAACACATAATCCTTTAGTTTCCTGTTTGTAATCCATTATTTAAGGAGCTTATGCATAATCCATCACTACGTTACCTTCCTGCTCACATGCAAGCAGTACTGAACAGGGAATTACACTGCAGTACAGAGAGAAAAGGTTATTCAGCTTAGCCAGTGAGGATGGACTACATGTATCTATTGATTGACTATATGGGGGTGATCCTAGGTTGCAAAAGAGAGCATTATTTGAAAGCCTATATTGCATATTC
>NW_007905378.1:0-500 GCF_000696425.1 Galeopterus variegatus
GTGTAAATTTTCAATTTCCCTTTGAGGAAAGTCCCCTCAACCCATACCAGGAATAGAGCTTAATCGCATGTGTAAAGTCCCTTTTTTCTTGTAAGGTTACATTCCGACAAATTCCAGGGATCAGTACCTCTTATCTTTGGGATGCCAGTACTTCATCTACTGTCTTCCCAAATATTAAAAGGTATTTTATTTCCTTATGTCTTTTCTGTTCTTTCTTAGAATGAATATCTGATAACTTCAACAAGGGCAATTTATTTCAAGTAGATTACAATAAAATAAATATTTATGAAGTCTTAATTCTTACAGATGTGATTAAGTTAATGATTTTGACTTGTGGGTGGGGGATTATCCCAGACTATCCAGGTGGGCCCTAAATTCAATCACAAGGATCCTTATAAAGGAGAGATTGAGGAAGAATGGACACACAGAAGAGAAGTAGCTGTGAAGACAGAGGCAGGGATCGAGGGGATGCAGCCACCAGCCACGAAACACCAGGAGCC
>NW_007905379.1:0-500 GCF_000696425.1 Galeopterus variegatus
TGACTTAAGTAACTTTGGAAATGTATGGAGTTTATAAGACTGAAAAGAAATGCACATAAGTATTATACTGTAGTTGATAAAGTTGTTTACCCCAGGGGCAGAAGTTCACACCTGTAATTTTACTATACATGTACATTGGAATTAATTAAGTAAAAGGATGGTAGATGGTGGAAGCCAAGTTTCTCACTACTGGAGTGAGAATTTTGCAAGAAAACCTAAGTGAAACGAATTCTAGTCAACTAGATTTGATTTACTTTCATGAAAACAGCAACAGAAAATCTCAGTGTCTGGACGCTGGTCCTGACCTTGTTTCTCAAGGATGCCAGTCACAAGGTGCAAGCAGTCCTCAGCATGTGTTTCTAGAGAACATGCCCAAATCATGCAGCTCAAAAAAAAATTTTTTTTTCAATACTTAACATGATACTACTAGAATGTGTTTCTATGGGAAATTATTCAGCTGAAAGATTTAACAAAGTAACTTTTAAATATAGTTTCATGAG
>NW_007905380.1:0-500 GCF_000696425.1 Galeopterus variegatus
TACAACCTGAATCCCAGATCTGTCACAGCCATCTTCCCAGGGTTTTGACAAAAGGCTGGTACATGAGGGCACAGAATTTGTCCCCATTCAAATTCATATTTCTGTTCCTGGAATGGACTGAGCCTGAAACTCATCTGTATTCTCCACACACATTTCACAATAATGAAATTCCCATCACAGCAGTCAAAATTGCCTCGTGACAGCCAGAAATGTTTTAACATAGCACAATGGGGAACAGCAGAAGCAAGAATTGGGACTCGCTCAATCAGCAACTTACTTTCCTGGGCTTCACTCTCATGCCTCACTCTCATGCTCTGTAAAGTTAAGCTATACTGAACCCATTTTCTGCCCAGGGATATTGTGATGACAAAACAAGGCCGCAGTTTGGAAAGCAGGCTGAGTAAGCAGAAAATGCCCAGCAACAGGGGATCATAATAGGAGCCTGGGTCTTTCATTCTAGCTCTGCCTTTAACCGATTCTGTGGCTTTAGGCAAATCATC
>NW_007905381.1:0-500 GCF_000696425.1 Galeopterus variegatus
CGGTACGGGGGCGACACTGAGGGTTGCGATCCGTTGCCGGACACGGAAAAAAAAAAAAAATAAATAAATAAATAAAATAAAATAAAATTTGCATGAAGTCTAATTTGTGTATTTTTTCTTTTGTTGCCTGTGCCTTTGGTGTTGTATTTAAGAAATCATTGCCAAACCAGTGTCAAATTGCTCCAGTTAGAACTTCCAGTACAAGTACTGTTAAATAGAAGTGGCAATATTCATCATCCCTGTCTTGTTCTTGATCTTAGAGGAAAAGTTTTCAGTCTTTCACCACTGAGTATGATGTTTGCTGTGGGTTTTTCATATATGACTTTTGTTATGTGAGGTAGTTCCCTCGTATTCCTAGTTTATTGAATGTTTCTGTCATGAAAGGATGTTGAATTTTGTCAGATGATTTTTCAGCATCAGTTAAGATGATCATGTGCTGTTTTCCTCTTCATTCTGTTAATATGATATAATACATTGATTTCTTTTTTTTGTATGGCAGA
>NW_007905382.1:0-500 GCF_000696425.1 Galeopterus variegatus
CAGCTGCAAATATGGATAGTAAAGCCTGTGTTATGAGGATATGCTAAACATGACCAACAGGTGTTACCTAAGCCAAGACGTGTAGTTAATGTAAAGCAGTACAGGTTACCAGCAGGACATGCAGAGATAAGTGCCACTATATTGGAGTTAGAGAAAGTTGGCACTGGTTTTCTGACTCATAGCCCATTTAATGCTCTGGTATGGCCAGTGAAAAAGCCTGATGACACCTGGAGAATGACTGTAGACTATTGAGAATTAAACAAATTAGTGCCTCCTTTGCATGCAGCTGTGCCTTCAGTTCACTACTTGATGGATCAGCTGACAACTCAGCTGGGAACTTATTATTATGTATTGGACCTTGCAAATGCTTTTTTCTCTATTCCAATCTGGCTGATAGCCAAGATCGGTTTGCCTTCACCTGGAAAAGGGAGGCAGTGGAATTTCAAGTATTGCCCCAAGGTTATCTGCATAGCCCAACCATCTGTCATGGTTTAGTGGCT
>NW_007905383.1:0-500 GCF_000696425.1 Galeopterus variegatus
CTATTCTTTCCTCTCTGTTCAGTGGTCCTTTTCTCCATCCTCCCCCAAATCCTGTGCTTTCCTGCTCACCTCATTCCCTTTTTCTTTCTAATCACAATGAAACCTGACTTTGGAAATTCATTTCACATAAAGGTGCAAATCACACTGTTAGAGTTGTACAGTTTTTGAGAGCTTTTGATAAAACCAACTCACTTTAAAAACAGAAAAACTAAGGCCCAGAGATTTTGAGTGACATGCCTAAGACCACATAGCGAATTTGTGGTAAAACCCAAGTTTCTAACTTCCATCTCAGTGAGACTTACAAAGACATAAGGTGTTTTTATTTAAGGAGGGGTAAAAGATGCTTAATAAAAATTATATAAAATTCTAATGGTTGAATTCCAAGTTTAATCTAGTGCATGGGGAAGGATTTTTTTTTCCAGCTTTGTCTGGCTCTTCGCGATTGTACTACGAGTGTGTAAGATTCTGGAGAACTCCTTCAAAAAGCCTAAACTTAATGT
>NW_007905384.1:0-500 GCF_000696425.1 Galeopterus variegatus
GAGTTCACAGAGAACCACAGAGGTACAATTCACTGTTTATTCAGAGTATCCAAACATAAGAATAGCATCTTGTCAACTTATGGTCAAGAAGAGTAGCTGTGCCCCTGTCAAACTCAATTCCATAGCTGAGACGAGCCTGTTCCATTCAGACTCGAGAAAAGCAATTTCCATGTAATAAGTCTGATGACATAATTAAAATATTCCCATCAACAACGGGGTCCACACTTGCCTTTTAACATATTCTGGAGGGTGACATTCAAGATGAGCGTGGACATCTGAAATCTATCTGATGCGGCAGTTCTCTCTAGGAGGGAAACTGTTTTATGCCATTATTAAGTGGGAACTTGTGATTCTCCCATTGACACACCATGGTTGAGAGACAGGAACTTGTGAGTCGAACTTGCCTAGGTTCATTTCCTGATTTCATGCTATTTAAACCTGTTTAGCCTATCTTGCCCCACCTGTATGGTGGACATAACTATAATCATCATTTATTTGGG
>NW_007905385.1:0-500 GCF_000696425.1 Galeopterus variegatus
TCCTACTTAGGACACCTACAGCTCCTTGACTGCAAACCTCTCCTGCATCCTTGTGCAGGCCGGGAAGAGTGTCCATGTCTTCCTCTGAGCCAGGGAAAGTGTCCAACATAATACCCTCATTGTCCCTTCCTACATTTACTTTATAAATCTAGGCTCCAAGAAACCTTGGCTCCCTGGGATTTGAAAATCCCTTTGAAGGGGTGAGCAGGACTGAAGCCATGTGCGAATCTAAAACCATACAGGCTCCAAAAGATTTTTAAAGAGCACAGTCTTTTTTATTAGTGTGCAATTCTCCGAGTTCCCTCTTTTCCCATGGTTGTTTGATATCTTGAACCTTGGTTATGGGGCAAGACGACATTACGTACCATGAACGTAAAGTTGTTTTCCAGCCAGCCTGGAGCTGCAGATTTGCATGGACCACCCAGACCCTGAGATAACAGCACGGACGGGAGCACACACCGGATGAGGCCTTGGCAAGACCTTGACCCTGACTCATAGAC
>NW_007905386.1:0-500 GCF_000696425.1 Galeopterus variegatus
TTTGGAAGTTTTCCTTCTTCTGATATTTTGAGATGGCAGAGTGGATATAATGATTTTTAAATTCAGTAGTATCCAATGTAAAGAATTTCCAAAGAGTGCTTTTTATTGAAGGATTCCATAAATAAATGGATTGCATATTTTAAAATATAAAAAGAACCAAGTTGAAATTCTAGTGATAAAATATACAGTAACTGAGATTAATAAAACAAAACACTCTGAGTGTCAGCTTAACAGAAAATTAGGCACTGTAGGAATTTGGCCGCTGTAGCCAAAAATATAAGTGAACTTGCACACATAACAATAGAAGCTATCTAAATTAAAGAACAAAGAGGAAGAAAGGAGGATTATAAAATAATCAGTGTTTTAATGGCCTGTGGGGAAACTACAAACAGTCTAACATATGACTATTTGGAATTCTCAATGATAATAATGACATAACGGGCAGAAAAAATTTTTAAAGAAATGATAGCCAAAATTTTTTCAAATTTGATTAAAACTAT
>NW_007905387.1:0-500 GCF_000696425.1 Galeopterus variegatus
ATGGAAGAACAAAAGACCCCGAATAGCCAAAGCAATCCTCAGCAAAAAAAAATAAGGCCAGCGGCATAAAACTACCCAACTTCAAATTATACTACAAATCTATATAGTTATCAAAACAGGATGGTACTGGCATAAAAACAGACATTCAGACCAATGGAACAGAATAGAGCACCCCCAAATCGGCCCATATACCTGCAGCCAACCAATCTTCAACAAAGACACCAAGAACATACACTTGGGAAAAGACTGCTTCTTCAATACCTTGTGCTGGGAAAACTGGACATCCATATGTAGAAGAATGAAACTAGACTTATACCTCTTGCCCTATACCAAAATCAACTCAAAATAGATTAAAGACTTACATAAGTCCTAAAACTATAAAATAACTAAAAGAAAACATAAGGGAAACACTTTAGGAAGTAGGACTGGGCAAAGACCCCAAAAGCACAGGCAGCAAAAGAAAATAAAAATAAACAAATGGGATTATATCAAACTAAAAA
>NW_007905388.1:0-500 GCF_000696425.1 Galeopterus variegatus
CACACACACATACACACCACGCACACACCGCACACATACACACACCACACACATGTACACAACACGCTGATACACCCCGCACATTTACACCACACATAGAGACACACACACACACCAACACACACACCGCACACACACAGCCCACACATGCTCATCAGACTCACTCATACACAATGGATATGTTGATTCCTCTCCGAAGTTGACTGCTTAATAAGCACTACATTTTCCAGAAACTCATGTGTGTCCGTTCTTGTTGTTATAAACAAAAAGGGCTGACTGCCACGCACTGTTTGGCGTTGTGGCTCTGGTGAGGAAGGTTCCTTACTGCTCCCGCGGCCTTGCACCTCCTGTTGGGAGGGTCTGCAGGCTTAGCTCCGTGTGGCCGCCGTGGTGGTGGCCAGTGGCTGATGTGTGTGTCCTCACGCGGAGGCAGAGTGGTGCTCAACGGAGGAGCTCTGGAATCTGTGGCTCCTGCTCCAGGCCTCTCGTCGATAAAAACC
>NW_007905389.1:0-500 GCF_000696425.1 Galeopterus variegatus
TGGCTCATTCATCATCTGTTTCTTTCTCTTTGTGTCCCCCTTTGTCTCTCCATCACTGTCCAGCATGTCTCTCCCTCTCTCTCTCTCTCTTTCTGTGTCTCTGTGTATATATGTGTGTTTTCTCTGTTGGTCTGTGTGCATTGGGGGTCTCTCTCTCTGTCATGTGTCTTTGCAAATGTGTTTCTCTCTGTGCATCTATGTGTGCGTCTCTGTGATTCTGTGCATGTGTGACTCTGTTTCACATCTTTTTGTCTCTTTGTGTTTGTTTCTGCATCTTTGCCCAGTTCTCTCTTTCTCTATATCTCTCTATTTCTATTTTCTTTACTCCCTCTATGTTCCTCTGTGCCACTCTCTCTTTCTCTCTCTGTCTCTGTCCCTCAGTCTCTCCATGTGTCTCTGCATCTGTCTCTTTATCTCACCTGCTCTTCTCTCACAACCAGAAGTGACCCAGCAGATTCTCACAGTTCATTACAGGGAAAACACTGAACAATCATTCTTTG
>NW_007905390.1:0-500 GCF_000696425.1 Galeopterus variegatus
TTTATGGCATCTTCACTGACATTCTTTGATCAATATTTTCCCCTTAACTATGTTGCCATAAACTTGATATTTTTAGAGGCTTTAAGTTTGAAAGACATTTATTAGTAATATCATGATATTCCAATACATGTATTAGGAATACATAAAAATAAAAATGTAATTATTAAAGCTTAATATTTCAAGATTATAAAATTTGTAACATTTATATAATATTCCCTTTTAAAAATGTATTTCTTAAAATTAAGAAGCAAAACATAGTAAAAAATTTTGAAGTGCACATGTCATGTTAAATTTACCAACACATTTAAATTCTGTTCACTAATAAACATTTGAAATTCTGTTCACTAATAAACATTCACTGAGAGTGAAAAAGTCATTCCAGGCCATTCAATTATCATACTTCCCCAAACAATTTTTGTTTTATGGTTTCTCTTTACATTCATAATCATTTGAATTAAATTAATACATAATAACTTTAATTTATATATGGTGATCTCCTC
>NW_007905391.1:0-500 GCF_000696425.1 Galeopterus variegatus
AAGGTAACTTTCATGAGACATAGCTATCACATAGACACTGTACAAATTGGCACAACTCTACCAACATTTGTCATGAGATGGCTCAGGCCTTCCAGCTTTTCTCTGTTCAAATCCTTGGAAACCTGTCATTCATCAGGATGATCCAACCTTACTTGGCCTTCACTTGGCATGTACTTGGTTGTAAATACTAATACAAACATGAACACAGGAATCATTGGTCAAGTAGTCAGCTGCAACGTACTCATCCACCCTAATGACCTCATTTTAACTTGATTACTTTTGTAGATATCCTATTTACAAACAATGTCACATTCTGAAGTACTAGGGTTTAGGACTCCAATATATCTTTATGGGGGATGCATTCAATCCATAACACCCCTCAAATCCACACTTTAGGACAAAGAGGAATAAGTTGTTTGGGTCAGTATCAAAGTTGCTGTAGATCACTTCCTTGAATAATGGGAGAAATATTTATACAAGCCAAAGGAAAAGTGTTAAAG
>NW_007905392.1:0-500 GCF_000696425.1 Galeopterus variegatus
CACATATCCTTCCCAAGCGAACTCACAAGCACTCCCCTGTCATGTAGTGGGACACAGGACAATTAGAAATTTAGGGCAGGTTGGAACATTTTTAAATGCTGAATAACACTGCAGTGAATAAACACCAGAGGACTCATTCACTGAAGGGGTTTTTTGTTTTCCAATTTAAGGATTTTTTTTAAATGTAGCATCAAAGGTAGCATTGCCATTTGTTTGTAGTACTAGATCCAAAACTCAGCCTAAGATCATGGGGTGCTGGATGGACATATCTTGTAATCTGTACCTCCCATCTAAGAGGGAAGAAAGCAATGTGTACTAATGCCAAGCCCTTTTATGTCATTATTTCATTTAATTTTCTCAGCAATATGCTGGGATATTACTAGGTCCATTGTACAGATGCAGAAATTAAAGTTTGGAGAGATTAAGTCACTAGCCCAAGGTCTCCCCATTGGCGAGTGTCATCAGTCAGCTTTCAAACTCAGGTCTGAAGAAAAAAAAAA
>NW_007905393.1:0-500 GCF_000696425.1 Galeopterus variegatus
CTTTATTTATTTCTGAGATTCCGCCTCCTTTTGCCGGACCCCTCCCCACTCTGTGTGCTCACGACAGGGCTGAGGTGTGTCTTCTTCAAACCTTGACTTTCAGTTGAGTCATCAAAGTTGTGCCCTGCCCCGCCCTGCCCAGCAGGTGTCCTGACTCTCTGACTGCCGGGAGTGAACTCCTCGGGGGAGGATCCCTCAGCACACAATTTCTCTTTGACTGCCCCCCGCACGGGTCGGCCCTTCTGGAGAGCTCACTAGTAACTTCAATGTAGCTCGAGGGGTCTCCGGGCTCCCCTCTCCCCACCAGAAATCAGCTAGGGGCTCTTCCAAACTGAAGTCCCCAGAGATGGAATCTGCCTCTCGGGAAGAGGGAGTTTATCTGGGGCCGACGCCCAGGGTGTGGCGGAGAGACGATCTAGGGAGACTATCTGGGCGGATACCTCTTCCCTGCCCCCCCGACGCTGGCCGGGGGCTCCCCACACTACCAGCCCCGTCTGAGA
>NW_007905394.1:0-500 GCF_000696425.1 Galeopterus variegatus
GTCACTCATAGTATTTAGTTATACACCATGATCTACAAATTGAGATTCCTCAGCCATGTCTCAGGTTGAGATGCTGTGAATACTACCCAAACTTCCACTGCACCATGCTCTCTAACTAGAGCTGAAGTGAGTGTTGAGTCATCAGACCAGGGGTCCACAATAATTCACTTCGTCTGTGCTTACACCATACTTTTATTCTCCTCCTCCAGTTGTACTCTCTGGGCAGTTTCCTGTTGTCTACCCCACTGGCATCCCTCTGCTCCCTTGGGACAAGGGTGATGATTACACAGGAATATTGGTCTTCAACCTCTCAGTTCTGCTTAGATCTCAATTTAATTTAGTTTAGTATTCTCACCAGAGCATGGTGGCTCCCTTCATATTATTCTTGAGGGAGAAGACACACTTTTATATCTTCCCTAAACTAATACCTTCAAATATATGCTGTTTCTACATTCTCCCACTTTTTACACTTGTTCTTGGCAGGTTGGTGCGAAATAAAC
>NW_007905395.1:0-500 GCF_000696425.1 Galeopterus variegatus
CATCTCTCTCCCCATTCAGAACTTACCTCTCCTCTGGATGGCACCTGCCGTATGTCTTCCCAAGAGGTGAGCTCCTCAGGTGACAGACTTTGCAGCAGTCACAGGTTTATGGTTAAAGGGATGATGTCTGCTTCAGGGGGAAATATTTGAGTCTTTGATCAGGACTTGGCCCACAGGCCTCTAATGGAGCAGCTGCTCAGAGGCCTTAGTTAACCCTCCCACCCAATGGGGAATGATTCCTTAAGCTCCAGCAATAGCCAGGAAGTATCCAGAGTACCGAACAGGTAATAAGATCTAACACTGCTATGGTGCTTGTTACACACCAGGGATGGTGGTGAAGCTTCGTAGCTATTAACCAGTGTAATCATAATGACCCATTTCACAGATGAGGAAACTGAGACACAGAGCTGGTGTGCGTCAGAGCTGGCCCCGAAGAGTCTGGCTGCAGAACATCACACTCCAGTCCTTCAGCATCTCGCTCCATCCTCTCGCCACCTCTG
>NW_007905396.1:0-500 GCF_000696425.1 Galeopterus variegatus
CAAGATGACTGCCCATTCAAGTCTCACCGGACTAGGTAGATCAAAAGTACCAAACATGATGCGTTCCATGGTATGCTAGTCAGCCCGCTTTTCAGACATTTACAGAAACTACCAGGTTATTTGAGGACCACTTAATCTTTAATAAAACACAAAATAATAGATTTTATAATAGTTATCTCTTCAATACCTTAAATGTATCATCAGCCTTCTCTTTAAACATTTTTTATTTCTACTATTACTTTTCTCAACTGTACCTTATTAAGTTAAACAACAACAACAAAAAGTAAGATTTCAGTTAAGCTTCAAATTAAATAAACGCAGTCTTACAATGCTTATTAGAGTCCTTATTAAGTTTCACCACTAAAGAGAAAACAATATTCAAAATTTAAAAAGCACTTTGCAGACTCACTTTATTGTTCATAACAAAAAACTGTTTTATTTTCTGGAAAAGCAAAATACCATATTTAAAATAAAATTACCTTATACCACTGTATTTTGGG
>NW_007905397.1:0-500 GCF_000696425.1 Galeopterus variegatus
TTAATAGGTTCTTATAACCATGTTAAGAGCAATGGAAAGCCACTGAAGGATTCTAAAGAGGAAATGACATGATCAGATGCTCATACTTTAAAGATATTAAAGAAATTAACATTCTTAATTAATTATTAATTTAATTATCAAATATTATTAATATTTAATATTTTATTACAATTAATAAATTATTTATAAAGAATCTGATTGTTTAGTGGGAGTTATAGTCTGAGTGGAATAATGTAAATCCTAACTAAAAGTTAATTCACAAAGAGTGCATTTCAAAATATGAGTACTGAAGTATATATGTATCAGCTAGCTAGGTATACATATATAGAGAGAGAGCGATAGGTAGGTAGGTAGATAAAATTTCTTTTAGTTGCGAACAACTTATTCTGTCATTTTTGCAAAAAAAGAAGGGGGAGAAAGTGGAGGAGATTTATTGGCAGGATACTGGGGCATCTTCAGTAATTTAGAAAAAGTTGAGCAATTATATATCACTTAAACCC
>NW_007905398.1:0-500 GCF_000696425.1 Galeopterus variegatus
TGTTTGGAATGCTGTATTCTATTTAGGATCCAATTCTTTCTGTGGGACAAGGATAAACTACATTGTCAGTGAAGTGTAACAAGAATGATGGGTGGAAACAGAGACTAAGTCTCATGGGGACCACTAGAGGAAACTAAGATTGTTGACACTGGAGGGGTTAACAATAGAGGGAGGGGGAAGGACAGGAGGAGGCACCACGACAAACCAAATACTTAAAGGCCTCGTGTATAGCAAAGAAAATAAGACTTTGTCATGGCTCCAGAGGATAGACCCAAGGACTCAGATAGGGCCTTGAACTCAACCAGAGATCTGAGAAACTTGCAGAATGCACTGGATGTCTTGTAACCATACATAAAGGGGGGATATTGTTGGAAAGGCTGTAACAGATGACCTCAAAGGCCATCTCCTGAGATGCTGTGATTAACGGGTGTGTGTGTCTTCTCTTTCTGACAATTCTACAGATTATTCAGGTAAAGGAGTAGACCAGCTGCAAAAAGTGG
>NW_007905399.1:0-500 GCF_000696425.1 Galeopterus variegatus
TATCCTGGATTTCCTTTTTCTCATTTCATTATGTTGTCTAACTGAGTCTCCTCATGTCTCAGTGAGTCTCCTTAAGATTGTTGCTCAGAATTCCTTTTCAGTTTTCTTTTGTATAGGGTCTAGTATTTGAGAATCACTATATTCTTTTGATAGTGTCATATTTTTTTGAATTTTTGTATTTCTAGTATCTCTACATTAATGTCTGGTAATGTGGTAGAGCAGTTGCTTCTTCTGTTATGCTGGAGTGGGCTTTGAGGAGAGCTTTTTCCAGTCTCTGCTGGTGACTCTCCTTGTGTCAATGCATTTGAATGTCTGGCAGGCCATCTGCATGATGGCTGTGGCTGCTGCTATGGCACTGAGCCACTTTTGTGGCAGCCATGGCTGTGGTGGTGGCTGTGGCGTGCCACCGATGTGGAAGTGGTGTTTTTGGCATGCCTTCTTGTCTGCTTCTGGGCAGAGGGGGCTGCTGTTGGCTCCTGCCTAGGACCCTGGGCATGCTC
>NW_007905400.1:0-500 GCF_000696425.1 Galeopterus variegatus
GATTGCTGTCTGACAAAATCTGGTTATTTTCAAATTGAAACAAATAGCATCTTTATTCATAACAGCGATAACTGGAAACATGGCCAGTGTCCTACAGCGGGTGATTGACTAAACAAACTGTGGTATCTCCGTGCCGCGGAGCATCACCCAGCAACGAAAGGCCACGGAAAGCTGTAGAGATGACGAAAAACTGATACATGCAGCTCACTGATGATCCCGAGTAATGTGACCAGGAGAGCAAGCCGGCATCAGAAGATCACATGCTCCATGACTCTGTGTATAGGACGTTTTTCACATGTCAAAACTGTGGCGATGGAGCCTGGATCAGTGGCAGCGGGGAGTTCAGTGTGGGGATGGGCGTGGGTCGTCAGGGATGGAGAGGGGGCTCTCCGGGCAGATGGACGAGTTCTGATCTTGACTGTGGACCTGGTTCCACACATGGACACACAGGATCAGAGTGCCTCGCTGACACGCACACAAGTGAGTGTAGGTCACAGTGA
>NW_007905401.1:0-500 GCF_000696425.1 Galeopterus variegatus
TTATTGTAGCATTTTAGTAAGTTATAAAGTTGGGTTTGGTCAGTTCTTCAACTTTGTCCTTTTACTTCAATATTGTGTTGGATATTCTGAGTCTTTCCCCTCTCCATATAATCTTTAGAATCAGTTTGCTAATGTTCACAAAATAACTTGCTGGGATATTGATTGGGATTGCATTAAAACTATAGATGAATTTGGGAAGAACTGATTTCTTGACAATTTTGAGTCTTCCCATCCATGAAAATTAAATATGTCTCTATTTAGTTCTCTTTTGATTTCATTCATGAGACTTCTGTAGTTTTTTCTCATATAGATCTTGAACATATTTTGTAAGCTTTATAAATAAATATTTCATTTTTGTGGTGCTAATGTAAATTGTAATTTGTTTTTAAACTTAAATTCTACATGTTCATTGTTTGTATATAGGAAAGTAATTGACTTTTGCACATGAACCTCTATCCTGCAACTTCGCTATAATCACTTATCAATCTCAGGAGGTTTTT
>NW_007905402.1:0-500 GCF_000696425.1 Galeopterus variegatus
AAGGGTATTGGTAGAGCCCTCTGAACTTCAGCGTCTATCAGAAGTAGCATCCACTATATCAGTACCTTCTCTGAACCATCCCTTCATGTTTTAGCTTAATTGGCAATCTTAATCTCCTTTAAGGGCACTGTTTCCTCTGCAACCTTCTCAAATATTGGCTGATTTTTTTCTGCAGTCTTCCTATCATTGAGTTTAGTGTTGGAAAGATGTCCTCTTTGCTCCATATTGTCCCCTGCAGACCATTCTTCCTCCCACCTCAATTACCCTCTTCTCACTTTGAATCACGTGCCATGTGTTTATCTCATCGCTACCCTCATCTGCTGAATCAGTCCCACTCATATTATAAAGTTTCTATTTCCTGGGTCACAGTCATTATTTTAAATACTATTTCTGTCTTTATTTTTGGCTAATTCGGTACTCACATAAATGATTTTCCTCAAAGCCTGGTCTCTCAGTCCCTGAACTACTCTCTTCCCCTCATTTTTTTTTTTTTTTTTTTT
>NW_007905403.1:0-500 GCF_000696425.1 Galeopterus variegatus
TCCTCGGGAACGAGTTACAGGGGGGGCTAAAGGAAGGCGCCAGGGCAGGTGAAATGGGAGTCGGCAGGGAGCAAGATAGCAGCAAGGTGGGGCTAGAAGAAACAAGGGAGGAGGAGGCAGGAGGGAGAACAGGCTGACTAGGCGGCCCCTCACCCTGCGGCAGTTGCCCCGGAGATCAGGACTGTTTATCGGCCGGCCGGCTGGGAGCAGGAGGCAGATGGAGCAGAGTTAACTGAGGGGGTTGGGGCACAGAGGAAGTTACAGGAGAAGGAGACCTGAACGGGGGGGTTGGTCCGCAGGGTCAAAATTATCAGAAGTAGGGGGTAGTGAAGGCAGTGAGTTTGGAGGGGGTTTGGAAGCAAGGAGAATCTGGGAAGGAGAGCAGGTGAGACAGAGAGAGGGATTTTGGGCAAGCAGGAGGAAAGCCTCAACATATGGAATCTTTCCACTTTCTCAGGCGCTGGCAGTAGTTAAAAAGGTCCCGGAGAATGTCGGGATCA
>NW_007905404.1:0-500 GCF_000696425.1 Galeopterus variegatus
TTCAGGACCTTAAAAGGGAAACCAGCAAGGTATACTGACTGATTGGTCCACACTGGGAAAATAAGCCACCATTTGTTCAGATCTCCATGTATGTGACAAACCTTTCTTCGTGCTTCCTATGTGCCATCACTAGTTTTTACCAGAAACCCATCTTACGGATGAGGAAACTTAATCTCACAGAGGTGAAGTGACTCGCCCCAGGTTACACAGCTAAGAAGTTATTGAGTGGGGTCTTCTTTATTCCAACGCTGTTGTCATTTTGGTAAACTAGGGAGAAACTGGGGGTGGGGAAAATGGGGCAGGGGAAAACAGTAGAAAACGCCTTGGAGAAAGTCCATGGTGGAGGTGGTGGTGTTTCCCTTCAGTGGAAAATTGTTGCTATTCATCCCAATAGTGGTGATGTTATTAACTATTTCCTTTCAGAAAAGGACCCAACACTGCTTAACAGACACATATGCAGCTTTGTTTTTTAAAAATGAAAAAAAGGAGTGAAGTTTGCA
>NW_007905405.1:0-500 GCF_000696425.1 Galeopterus variegatus
ACCTGCTTCTGTATGGCTAGGACCATATATCCATTCCAAGATGAGTGACAATGCCCTGGAAAGTTGAAAGAGGATTTGTTCGTTGAGGGGACAGGTGGGAGCTAAACAGTGATAAAAATATTTAAAACTATCAACCCTCTGGATGATTTACAGGCAGTGTGGTAACTGTTGAGATTAATGGGAGTCCTCATACTGAAAAAGAGGACAACCAATTTGTCCCAAATTGGCAGCACATTTTCTCCTTTTGAATGGGGACTGGATGATTTGAGAGGGTAGACCCTCAGATGCCAACAGTGATGGTTTCTTGTGCATCCATCATGGGACATATTGTATACAGACAAGCAAATCCTTTACATGCACACACACCTCGTGCACCCTTTGTCCCCCAAAGTTTTAGCACATACATGTCGTTCTGTACTATTTTTTTTAACTAAAATATACAATGTTTTATATCAGTACACAAAGAACTTCTTCAGTTTTTGGTTTTAAAGCTGCATATT
>NW_007905406.1:0-500 GCF_000696425.1 Galeopterus variegatus
TTCCATATCCAAGATTGTATCCCAAGTCATACAGACAATATGCATTCTTTCAATTTTATCAACCCCAAATAGCATCAGGCAAAGGAGACACAACTGGAATAAAACCCACCTATCTAAGTCCTTTCCCATTCTGTTGACTGTGGTCAAGATTAGAGACACACAGAGGTCTGCTCCCCACCTGTTCCACATGGAAGTTCTTCTCCCATCACCTTGTCTACATCCAGTGTGAAGTTGACCAGCTTTGGCTGCTCTTGGTGAAGTCTTGGAGTAATGTGTTAACACATGGGAGAGACAGATCCTGTTTAGAATTAGAAATATTATTCTTTGTTTGCAAATAGTATAGGAAAACTAAAATGACTTTTTATTTTAACCAAATAATATTTTTTACAAGATTTTACATTTTCTAGACACATAAGGGCAACTGATTGAGATAAAACAACCAGCCACAATGGCAGACTTTTTAAACATTCATCATTAATTTTCTAGGAAATAGAGAGACT
>NW_007905407.1:0-500 GCF_000696425.1 Galeopterus variegatus
CACAGCAAAATGCTAGGCCTTGTGAACTTCAGTCACTCTGTTCCTGTATTGCCACACTGATACTAAGTTTATCTTTTATTTCAGGTCACTTGGAAACCCCCACTCCTCCCAAATGGAGACATCCTTAGCTATGAGATTCACATGCCTGACCCTCATATCACAATAACCAACGTTAATTCCTCGATGTTAAGTCAAATAATTACTCATCTGATTCCTTTCACTAATTATTCTGTCACCATCGTTGCTTGTTCAGGGGGTAACGGGTACCTAGGAGGCTGCACAGAGAGTTTACCGACCCATGTCACCACCCACCCCACCCGTCCTCAGGATGTTGGCCCATTGTCTGTGATTCCACTCAGTGAATCGTATGTTGGTGTTTCTTGGCAGCCACCATCTAAGCCCAATGGACCTAATTTAAGGTAAGAGAAAGTGACTGTGCTTTGGATTTTGCTGTGGTCTTCTCTCTCCAAGAAGTAGAGAAGGATGGGCCGGCCCGGTGG
>NW_007905408.1:0-500 GCF_000696425.1 Galeopterus variegatus
CACAGTCTCAAAGATGCTGGTGAACATCCAGGCAGAGAGCAAAGACATCTCCTACATAGGGTGCCTTGCCCAGATGTATTTTTTTAATGTTTTTGCTGGATTGGATAATTTCTTACTGACTGTAATGGCGTATGACTGCTTTGTGGCCATCTGTCACCCCCTGCACTATACAGTCATCATGATCTCCCACCTCTGTGCCTTGTTGTTTCTGATGTCTTGGTTCATCATTTGCTGGGCTTCCCTTCTTCAAATTCTACTGATGAAGAGGCTGACCTTCTCTACAGGTACAAAGATTCTGCATTTCTTCTGCAACCTGGCTCAGCTTCTCAAGGTGGCCTGCTCTGATACCCTCATTAATAACCTCTTCTTGTATGTTGCAGCTGCACGGCTGTGGGTGTTTCCTGTCATTGGGATCCTCTTCTATTACTACCATATAGTCTCCTCTTTAATGAAGATGTCCTCCATTGCAGGCAAGTATAAAGCATTTTACACCTGTGGGT
>NW_007905409.1:0-500 GCF_000696425.1 Galeopterus variegatus
TGTAGCTCCTACTTCCATGAGTGCACAGCCCAGTGCCAGCTGGGAGGAGGACACGACTGATGATCAAAAAGGTCAGTAGTCAGAAAGCCAAGTTAGACTTGAAACAGAGGAGAATGAAGTCTCTCACCTTCTCAGATCATCATGACCTTCTGATAGTACTAGCTTCTCCTTCACTTCTTCCTTCCAAATTGTATGCAAGTTCCAGTCTTGGCCGACTCTTACCTGGAACCATAGTAGAAAAAGGAATTCTTGGAACTCTTAACTCCAAGCCTTGGCTGAGTTGACAAAATACAATGTTTTTCAGAGGGAAAAACAAATTTCCTTAAGTTATTATTAATTTCCAGCAGTAAATCATTATAAGAATTGTATCTGCATTTTTTTTCCTTTTTGTCTTTTTTCGTGACCGGTAACAGGATCGCAACCTTCAGTGTCGCACCCGTACTGGGACCTGCAATGGGATCGCAACCCTCTGTGTCACGCCCGCACCGCGCTCAACCAGT
>NW_007905410.1:0-500 GCF_000696425.1 Galeopterus variegatus
GCAAGGAAGCTCTCTTTTCTTACAGCTTACTAAACAGTCCTGTCACTCGATCAGCCTGTGAGATTTGAACATAATAAACAAGTGTCAAGAAAACCTGATGAGATAAGTCCTGGGAATTCACACAGTCTTTATATTGTGATAACCTCTCACAAAAATGGCACATACAGGCCGTGTGTCATGGACATGCTGCTGACTTGGAGTCTGAGAGCCAGGCAAGAGTGTGAGCATTTGATTTCAATCTGGAAAAATTTCAG
The DNA here is from genome assembly GCF_000696425.1 of Galeopterus variegatus. Classification (NCBI taxonomy): domain Eukaryota; kingdom Metazoa; phylum Chordata; class Mammalia; order Dermoptera; family Cynocephalidae; genus Galeopterus; species Galeopterus variegatus. Next base: position 255 of record NW_007905410.1, read on the forward strand.
AGGACTAAATTTGGAGGGTTTATGAATACCGTCATGGTCATACAGTTGGATTTCATCAAGAAACACAGACTTGTTCTCTAGCTCATACTGGACATTTCAACTATATTAAAGGGCAAAGAGAAGGAGATGGAAACAGTGGCTAGAATGCAGTTCACCGACACAATTTCTACATGTATGTTTATTTTACGCTGGTTAATGTTCAATCCTCAGGAGTCCAAAAGTAAACTGGACTCACAGACAACATCG
>NW_007905411.1:0-500 GCF_000696425.1 Galeopterus variegatus
GTCCCAGCTCAGGAACCAGGGACACTTACTGTGGTTGTTCATGGTTATCACTGGGCAAAGCGCATTTTTAAGCTTTGCTAGTATGTGTCTAGAGTAGCCATCACTCTGGGGGCAGTTCACTTCACTACTACGGACTGATCCCACCACAGTCCCCACTGACTGCTCTGGGTCATTACTATGGACTCTTCATTCATTCTGGCTGGTTGGAATTTGAGTGCTTCCTGCCTACTGTCAGCCCTGAGAACTATTTGATTTATAATTTTAGCTCGTCTTTATAGACTTTAACCTCATGCATCCATGGCCTAGTACTCAGGATCTTTATAGACTTTCACCTCATGCATCCATGGCCTAGTACTCAGGAAAGACTAAAGAAGATTTTAAACAGATTTCTGGAGTTCTTTACCCGAAAAGTCACTTCTTCTCTGAAACTCCCCCACAAATTCCAGTCTCCATTTCCTCCAAGATAAGATTATATCTCTAATTAAATGTTTATCTGAATT
>NW_007905412.1:0-500 GCF_000696425.1 Galeopterus variegatus
TAATTGAGATTATATTTCTGGTAAAACTGCATATCAGGGGCTTGAAACGATGACAAAATGACTCATAAATAATTCAGTAGTTGCAAATCTGACTTTGTGATGAAAAATTTACCCTGACTATGGGCACAAAAGAAAATAAAACCATTAACCTATTATTTTTCCAGTCTTTTATTAAATCAGATTTTAAATTTATATAGCTGAATATATTCACCTGAAGTTATTTTTGTGGAAGAGTGAAGGGAAATCTCAAAGTCATGAGAAAAAACTTTCACAAATCATGAGGAATATACCTTTCCCTATGAAGGTGTACAGCGCAGATTTCACACTTTAGTTTGTTCCTTCAAATTGTGAGTGAGCCAGCCTCAATGAGGAAATACTGCATTAGAATATACCCTTCAAATGTGTGTATCTCTGATTAGTTGGTTGTTACAATTTTCCCTACAAAAGTTAGGTTTTCTATGCCTCTCCTACTTCCACTATTACCCTTATCTCTCATCATG
>NW_007905413.1:0-500 GCF_000696425.1 Galeopterus variegatus
GAGGTCTCATTCTTCTGAAGCTACTTCCTGCTGGAGATGGGTGAAGATAGGGAAAAAATAAGAGATTTAGGTGGCAGAGTATTGGTTTCATGTGGGAGGCTGTATTCCTCTGGGGAAGGGTCAATGAGTCTGAGGGGCTGATATCCTCCTTGCAGGGACAATTCTGCTACCTTTTGTTTGGTGAAAGCCTGTATGTGTTCCTGCAAGAAATTAGAGAAACACCAAAAGAGACAGGGGCCAAAAAGTAGGATGAGTCCCTAGTAGGGGCATAAGCCAGGGTATCCAAAGGTTCTGTGAAATGGTTTAAGTTGTTTTGGATCACCCCGGACTCATTTACATAATAACAGCATTCCTCCCCCAAGAAGAGGCAGGTGCCTCCCTTCTCGGCTGTAAGGAATAAAGGGCCCAACGGTTCTGTAAAGCAACTGTCAACTGTCGCGAGTGAGGTGACCTGTCACTGGAGGGAAGAGATGCTATCTATGTTTAGTTCTTCTGAGAGT
>NW_007905414.1:0-500 GCF_000696425.1 Galeopterus variegatus
CCTGAAGGACGCCCAAGGGCTGCTGCAGGTGGATGATGTCCTGCTACCCATCAGTACTCCCACAGCTCTCCCCAAGACAGGAAAGATGGAGATCATGATCCAGACATTTCTCGTAATCTTGCATCTAGAATAAGCCTCATCTATCCTGAAGGGAAAAATGTCTATGCCTGGGAACAGGGGCAGAGAATAGGAGACAGGAATTTGTGTCTTTCCTTCTTTGCTCAAAATCGCAAAATATACTGGCCTCTTTTCCTTTTTTAAAAAGGAACCTGGTTGGAGCACAGAAACTTTTTATGGCAGTAAAACTACTCTGTATAATACTATAATGGTGGATACATGTCAGTATAAATTTGTCCAACCCCACAGAATATACAAAACCTAGGGCGAACCCTAATGTAAATCATGGATTTGGGTGATAATGATGTAATGATGTGTCAATGTAACTTCATCAATCATACCAAATGTACCGCTCTGGTGGGGGGTGTTGAAAGTGGGGGGGG
>NW_007905415.1:0-500 GCF_000696425.1 Galeopterus variegatus
TTGAAGAAGAATTAGTACAAATCCTTATCAAACTCTCCTTAAAAATTATGAGTCCACACTTTCTAACACAGTCCATGAGGCCAGCATTACCCTGATACCAAATCCAAAGATACCACAAAAAAAGAAAACTACAGACCAATATCCCCTATGAATATAGACTCAAAAATCCTCAGCAAAATACTAGCAAACCGAATCCAATAGCACATGAAAAGGATGATGCACCATGACCAAGCAGAATTTCTCCCAGAACTGCAAGGAAGGCTCAACATAAGAAAGTCAGTGTCACATACCACATTCATAGAATGGAGGGAGGAATTGGACATGACCATGTCAATACATGCAGGAAAAGCACGTAAGAAAATTCAACACCCTTTCATGATTATAAACACTCAGTAAACTAGGAATAGAAGGGAACTTCCTTAACATGATAAAGTGCATGTATGACAAACCCATAACTAGCATTGTACTCAATAGTGAAAGACTAGAAGCTTTACTGCTGA